>NW_007253825.1:2093-2811 GCF_000164805.1 Carlito syrichta | reverse complement strand
CAAATGTAGATATCAAAACAATAATGGAGAGATTAAAAAGAATTGAGGAGACACAAGAGAAACTAGGAAGGAGCTGATATCTGAGATAACAGTAATAAAGAATACTGTGAATGAAATAAATAACAAACTGATAAGCATGGAAAGCAGAATTACCCAAGCAGAAGAAAGAATCTCAGAGCTTGAGGACCAAAATATAGAAATAACCCAAACTCTTAAAAACACAGAAAATAAGCTCAAAAAGACAGAACAAAACCTTCAAGAGATGAGTGACTACCTCAAGAGGCCTAACCTAAGAGTAATCGAACTCCCTGAGGCAGAAAGAGATACAGAGGTCACATTGGAACAAACTTTCCATGAGATCATTCAAGAAAATTTCCCTCATCTAATCAGTGATGCAAAAATTCAAACACAAGAGATTCAGAGAACCCCCGCAAGACAACAAATGAGAAGACCAACTCCTAGACACATAATAATTTGCCTACATAAAGTAGGCACAAAAGAAAAAATCCTAAAGGCAGCAAGAGAAAAAGGCCAGATCACCTACCATGGAAGACCAATCAGAATAGCAGCAGATTTATCTGCAGAAACCCTGCAGGTTAGGAGAGCTTGGAGCCCTATCTTCAAAGTCCTAAAAGATAAACAATTTCAACCAAGAATAACCTACCCGGCCAAGCTAAGCTTCATCAGTGAAGGAGAATTAAAATCTTCCCAGATATCC
>NW_007253825.1:927-1876 GCF_000164805.1 Carlito syrichta | reverse complement strand
CAAGTACTAAACACAGAAGAAAAGGAAAAAAGAACAACCTTCTTCACAAGAGTACAGGGAAAAGAATAAAATATACACGAACCAACCCCAAAAGCAAAAGAAAGACAAAAAAGAAAAAGAAAAAGAAAAAAGAAAAAAACCAAGTGGAAGAACAATAACTCAATAAGAACTCCATGATAGGGACGAACTCTCACATTTCAATAATTAGTCTGAATGTGAATGGACTAAACGCACCACTGAAAAGACATAGAATGACAAAATGGATAAAATATCACCAGGCAACAATATACTGCCTTCAAGAGACCCATCTCACTAGAAAGGACATACACAGACTCAAAGTAAGAGGATGGGAAACAAATTTTCAGGCGAATGGAACACAAAAGAAAGGAGGAGTCGCGATCCTAATTTCAGACAAAATACCATTCAAGTTATCAAAAATTAAAAAAGATACAGAGGGCCACTACGTAATGATAAAAGGTTCACTCCATCAACAAGAAATATCTATCCTAAACATATATGCACCCAAAATAGGCGCGCCAAAATTCATAAAGCAACTTCTAGGAAAACTAAAGAAAGACATTGACTCTAACACCGTCATAACTGGGGACTTTAATACACCACTCACAACCCTAGACAGATCATCAGGACAAAAAATTAGCAAGGAGATCCAGAACCTCAATGAGACTCTGGACCAAATGGACTTAATTGATACCTACAGAACACTCCATCCAAAGACCACAGAATACACATTCTACTCATCACCACATGGAACATATTCTAAGATCAACCACATAATTGGATACAAATCAAGCATAAGCAAATTTAAAAGGACTGAAATTCTACCATGCACCTTCTCGGACCACAATAGAATAAAAATAAACATTGACACCAAGGTCCCCCCAAAACCCACAAAGACATAGACACTAAACAGCATGATGCTAAACAACTC
>NW_007253825.1:0-907 GCF_000164805.1 Carlito syrichta | reverse complement strand
GAAAAGCAAGACAACAAAAACCCTAATTTCAGCAGAAGAATCCAGATCACCAAAATAAAAGCCCAAATCCAGGACATAGAAAACAAAAAGATAATAGAAAAAAATCAATGAAACAAAAAGCTGGTTCTTCGAAAGAATAAACAAGATTGATGGTCCCCTAGCCAGACTGACCAAGAAAAAATGAGAAAAAAACCAAATAAGCACAATCAGAAACACAAAAGATGAAGTCACATCTGACCCTGAAGAAATACAAAAGATCATTAGAGACTACTACGTACACTTGTATGGAAACAAACTTGAAAACCTTAAGGAAATGGAGGACTTTCTGACATCACACAACCTACCTAGGTTGGAACAAGAAGAAACTGAAACCCTAAATAAACCAATAACAATCAAGGAAATCGACTATGTAATAAGAAAACTTCCTACAAAAAAAAAGCCCTGGAGCAGATGGCTTTCCAGCAGAATTCTACAAGACATTTAAGCAGGAGCTGATACCAATCCTATTGAAGGTATTCCAGGTGATTGAAAAAGATGGAATGCTCCCCAACCATTTTACGAAGCCAACATCACATTGATACCCAAGCCAGGTAAAGACCCAACAAAGAAAGAGAACTACAGGCCAATATCTTTGATGAACATAGATGCTAAAATTCTCAACAAGATCCTAGCAAACCGAATTCAGCAATACATCTCAAAAATCATCCACCATGACCAAGTAGGCTTCATTCCTGGGATGCAAGGCTGGTTCAACATTCGTAAAACCATAAATGTTATTAAATACATCAACAGATGTCAAAACAAAAGCCATATGATTATATCATTAGATGCAGAAAAGGCTTTTGATAAAATCCAGCCCCCCTTCTTGATAAAAACCCTTGAACATCTAGGTATACGGGGAACATAC
>NW_007253824.1:1313635-1333018 GCF_000164805.1 Carlito syrichta | reverse complement strand
AAGCCTCAATTCCTCAACAAACTCATCTTTGACAAAGCCTCCAACAACAACGACTGAGGAGAGGAGAACCTAGTCAGTAAATGATGCTGGGAAAACTGTCAGAACACAGAGAAGATTGAAACAGGACCCCTACCTATCACCATACACACAATTTAACTCTAAATGGATGAAAGACCTAAACATAAAACCTCAAACTATAAAAATCTTATAAAGTGCAGGGGACACCCTTATGGTAATTGGAACTGGGAACCAATTCCTGTTCAGAATCCTAAAGGCCAATACCTTAAGAAATCAGATAGACAAGTGGCACCTCATCAAATTAACAAGCTTCTGCAAAGCAAAAGAAATCATCAAGAGAGCAGGGAGACAGCCCACAGAATGGGAAAAAATATTTGCCAACTGTATGTCTAACAAAGGCCTAACATCTAGGATCTACAAGAAATTCAAACACACCAAAAGGAAAAAAACAAACAGCCCCTTTAAAAAGTGGGCAAAAGACATGAATAGACACTTCTCAAAAGTAGATATATGGGTAGCCAACAGACACATGAAAAAGTGCTCAGCCTCACATATCATCAGAGAAATGCAAATCTAAACCACATTGAGATACCACCTAACCCCAATAAGAATGGCCATCATTAATAAAACAAGCAACAACAGATACTGGCGAGGATGTGGAGAAAAAAGAATGCTTCTATACTGCTGGTAGTAATGCAGACTAGTACAACCTCTTTGGAAGACAATGTGGTAATTTCTGAAAGAACTAGTAATTGACCTTCCATATGACCCAGAAATTCCCCTATTGGGAATATACCTGCAGGAACTCAAATTATTCTGTGTAAAAGATACCTGCACTCGTATGTTTGTTGCAGTTCTATTCACAATAGCAAAAATATGGAACCAACATGCTGCCCATCAAAGCTGGACTGGTTAAAAAAAAATGTGGTACATATACACAATGGAAATATTATGCAACCATAAAGAAGGACAAATATATGGACTTTGCAGCAACTTGGATGGATTTGAGATCGATCATACTCAGTGATTTATAATAGAAACAAAGAGCAGAGTTCCATATGTTCTCACTCAAAAGCTGACCTTGAACAATTATAATGCTGTAAGAAAGCGATTTGCAGTAGTGGAAAACTGTCAGGGGAGGCATGTGGGGTTTGCAGTTGAAGGAAACTGCTAGGGGAGGGAGGGGCATACCTATCAACAAGGGTACCTTGTTGCATGATCAATGTTTATATACCTAACCCTGAATTGTGCCCCACAGCTCTACAATAAATTATAATTTTGAAAAATTTACATGTAAAAAATGATAAAAACAGGTTATTAGATATCATGTAAATTAATTACAAATTCTTATTTTATGGCTGGTCACTTGAGTGATATTTTTGCCATTTATTTTCCATGGGTGCCATTTTTATTCTGTTAAGCACATTCTAATGCATGCAATGTGACTGCCAGAACAATTTTTAGCGAACTGGATATGCTAAGATATTTAGTCCACTACATAAAAGAAAAGCAATTTTGGTAGACTGTCACACTACATGTTCCTTGAAACTGCTTTCTTTTCAAAGGTTTGGTTATATGTACTGTTCATAGCATTAAATAAGAAAAAAATATATTTATGGAGAGAGAGAAACAATAGAAATGAATGATGTATATAATAAAAGCAAGAAATTACATTTTTCACTTAATAAGAAATTAGATAACATAAAAATCAATTTGAGTTACTCGGAGAACTAGATAAAATGGTAAAATAGTTGGAAACATTAAATATGGCATTTTCAAGGAAAAAATCAATTAAATATGTTACAATTTGAAGGGAAGATAAGCAAATTTTCCAGAGAGTATGATATTCTATATGGACTCTACAAAATTATAAAAATATAACATCTAAGAACTAGTAAAAATATTTTTAAAAAACTAGAAAAAATATTTATTTATACCATCAATATCAATCTATGCAATAAAAAGGGCATAAAATACTCTTAAAATTAGAAAGAATTATTTAACAGCTTTAGGAATAAACCTAACAAATATAAATCCCTCAAAAGAAAAATTAAATTTTATTAGAGGACCAATATTAAGAAACGAATATGCAAAACTATACAGTCAAATCATTTTTTTTTTTGAGTTGGAGTCTCACCCTGTTGCCCAGACTGGAGTGCAGTGGCTGCTCCCGGCCACCACAGCCTCGACCTGCTGGGCTCTCGCAATCCTTCTGCCTCAGCCTTCCGAGTAGCTGGAATTACAGGCGCACGCTACCACTCCTGGCTAATTTTTTGATTTTATTGTAGAGAAGAGGTCTCGCCTGCCCAGGTGGGTCTCGTACCCGTGGGCTCAGGCAATCCACTCACCTCAGCCTCCCAAAGGTGCAGGATTACAGGCTGAGCCACCGAGTCCAGCTACAGTCAAATCTTGAACAACTTTATATTCTGCCCCAAAGGTATCTATAAATTAAAATCAATACAAATGCAAATTTATACTAAAGAAAAACTATATGAAATTTTATACTAAAGAAAAACTATATGAAAGGATAAAGAAACTCAATTAGTTAAGTTGCATATAAAAAGATAGACTGTATCAAATACATTTACTCTTCTAGTTATTAAAGCATGATTTTATAGTAAAAAGGCAAAAATGACACGGTAGAGAAAAAAGAAAGCTCAGAAATAGGCTCATGTATATGATAGAAATGACTTTGCAAATCAGTGAGCAAACAACTCTTTGCTAAATATATTGGGTTTTTTTAAAATGGCTCTGAGTTGGAGATAAGTCAATATTGATGAATATCCGTTATTAAAAGCAGTGGGGATGGGGAAGACTACTAGATAGATTAAAAGGCTCTACAAGGTCAAACAACAAAGCTAGTAAAAAAAAAAGTACACACACACACAATGGGAATAATTTCTTTAAATAATGCTCCCACAAGACAAAGGTTATAAGAAAAAAATTAAATTCTTCCAAAGTAGTATAAAATTTATATTCATACAGTTAAAGCTGAAAAGGCCTTAAGATCTAAGGTATATGAGAACTTTACACAAATAAATATGAAAAATTATGAAATTCAAGAAAAAGGGGTCTGCAATTTAGAATGGACTAAAAAGAGAAACAACTCAAAAAACAGCAAATTGGATGAAGTTGGAGACATTCATACTTAGTGATGTATCACAGAAACAAATGCCACATGCTCTCACTTATAAGTGAGACCTGAACATTAACCACAATAACACAAGGAAAGGATAGGCAGTTAGGGGATACTGCCCGGGGAGGGAGGGAGGTAGCATGTAGCAACAAAATGTACCAGTGAACTGAGGACCAGTTGCAAGTTCAAACTTCACCTGTATATAGATTACTTATGTACTTAACCCTGACTTGTATACCACATCTCTATAAAAGAATAAAGTTTAAAAAAAATGTATAGGAAAGGTTTTGACTTATTTCAAGTAAATGAAAATCAAACACAAAATATTGATGTCATTTGCTGGCAGAAAATGAAAAAATAAATATCAAAAGTGACCACAACAAAGTGTTGTTGTACATGTTAGGATTTAAGAATCCTTATATTTTGCTAATGGAAATAAAAATTAAATATTTATATGTTATGGCATGGTAATTCCACTTCTGGATCTGTATCATTTCACATAGATACCTACACAGAGCCATTGTTCCGGCTATTGAAATGATCACTTCTCACTTCATTAGTGACTTTGCTAGCAATCAATTGGATTTCATATGATGATTAGGCATACTTGTATTCTCAGTTACTCTAGAGTTTGAGCCAGGAGGACCCCTTGAGCCTAAGAATTCAAGTTCAATCTGGACAACATAGCAAGGGGGAAAAAAGATGACTAAAACTGTAAGAATAAACACGTAAAACCCCATGGATCAACCTAATGTTACTCTAGTAACCAGATAAAAGCCAAAATTTATAACTATATAATAATGAACAGATTTTGAAAATCTGTTCAGTGAAGAATATAAGACATGAAATGAAAAATGCCAAGACATTTTTAGAACATTAAATTGTAGATATGCAATGTATAACTTTTGATGTTATTTAAGAATACATATATATCCAAGGATATACGCATCAAACACTGAGAATGAATATTTTAATTGGAATAGGAATAGGTATTTTTTAGGCCTTATAAGGAGTAAAGTTAGCTTGTAGAAATTAATAACAATGAAAATTTTATAATTATAATATCTTTGTCATATCATCAAGTCATTTATCATAAAATGTATAAACTTATCTTACAGAAATTACATATTTTTAAAATATTAATTTAATTTTTCTTATAGGAAAAAAGCTCACAGAAATCCAAAGAAATTTTAATTTGTTATTCAGAATGAAAAATGAAATCAGCTACCAAAACTTCATGTTTTCAGAATATTTTGCACTTTTCTGGCAGTCTGTGGAAAGGAATATTTCAAATTCCTTTATGAGTTTTATCGCAAATGTGATAGAATTTTACTACCGTGGAACTTTTAAAATTTGTATTATGCTGAAGTAATTTATAATTTTCTATAAAATACATCACATGTTTTCATTTCCAAATATATAGGACACTAGACATCTATGTTTGTTTAAAATTTTTATTGTTTTAAAAATTATATAGCAGAACAAGCTTTCTTGGGTTATACTTTGACAATTTGTGTTCTACTAATTATATTCTATTATTATTAATCATAGTATTGCAAATTAAACCATAACCAAAAAAAATTTTTTTAAATGACCACAAACCCATGTGTTGCCAGAGTTGTTCATTATGCATATTAATAAATAAATTTTGTTTTTTAGCCTGGTATCAGTACAAGAACAGGCAATGGAACAGGATAGAGATTCTGGAAGCAAAGCCTCAATTCCTCAACCAACTCTTCTTTGACAAAGCCTCCAACAACAACCACTGGGGAGAGGAGAACCTATTCAGTAAAAGGTGCTGGGAAGGCTGACTGATCACATGCAGAAAATTGAAACAGGACCCTTACCTATCATAAAAATGAACTCTAAATGGATCAAAGACCTAAACATAAAACCTCAAACTATAAGAATCTTAGAAAATGTAGGAGACACCCTTATGGAAATTGGAACTGGCAACCAATTTCTATTCAGAATCCTAAAGATCAGTACCTGAAGAAATAAAATAGACAAGTGGGACCTCATCAAACTAGCAAGCTACTGTAAAGCAAAAGAAAACATCAAGAGAGCAGTGAGACAGCCCACAGAATGGGAAAAAATATTTGCCACTGTATATCTGACAAAGGCCTAACATCTAGGATATACAAGAAACTCAAATGCTCTGAAATGAAAAAACCAAATAGCTCCTTTAAAAAGTGGGCAAAAGACATGAATAGACACTTCTCAGAAGAAGATATATGGGCAGACAACAGACACATGAAAAAGTGCTCAGCCTCATTCATCATCAGAGAAATGCAAGTCAAAACACATTAAGATACCACCTAACCCCAGTAAGAATGGCCATCATTAATAAAACAAACAACAGATGCTGGCGAAGATGTAGAGAAAAAAAAATGCATCTACACTGCTGGTGGGAATGCAAACTAGTGCAACCTCTTTGGAAGACAGTGTGGTGATTTCTGAAAGAACTAGAAATTGACCTTCCATATGACCCAGCAATTCCCCTACTGGGGAATATACCTGGAGGAACTCAAATCATTCTACAAAAAAGATACCTGCACATGTATGTTTGTTGCAGTTCTAGTCACAATAGCAAAAACATGGAACCAATCTTGTTTCCCATAGAAGCTGAACTGGATAAAGAAAATGTGGTACACATACACAATGGAATATTATGCAGCCATATTGAAGGACAAATATATGGATTTTGTAGCAACTTGGCTGGATTTGGAGTTGATCATACTCAGTAATCTTTCACAGAAACAAAGAACAATGAACAGAGTACCATATGTTCTCTGCAGACCTTGAACAATTATAATACTATAAGAAAGCGTTTGGCAGTAATGGGAAACTGTCAGGAGGGTTGTGGGATTGGCAGTTGAGGGAAACTGCTAGGGGAGGGAGGGGTATACCTCAATAACAAGGGTACCTTCATGATCAATGTTTGTATACCTAACCCCGAATTGTACCCCACATCTTTATAATAAAATAATAATAATAATAAAATGTTGGTGTTTTATTAGTTTCCATACAATTTTTCAAATCTTCTATACCATTAATTTTCTTTTGATAATCTTTACATTTTCACTTTCTTTATTATTACTCTGATTATATAATTGAATTATTTTCTCTTTTTTGATAAAAGTTTCTGAGAACTTTTCCTTAAAATTAGCCCTCAATTTTATGATAAAACACATTGTTAATTTGATTACTGCAATAAATTCTTTTTTGTTCTCTTTGCTCTTCTGAAATTTCCTTTGTAGAATTTTATATTCGTTCAGTAAAAGTTTAAGCTATGAAGCAAAAAAAAAGAGAACTATTTTTAAATTGACAAAAACACTTTAGAAAGTAGTTGTCATTATGCTAATAGATCATTGGAGTGTCAGGGGGAGGAGGTGAGAATATGCTACATTGGGAAAGAAGATGAGTAAATGTAACCAAATTGAGGACTTTAAGGAGATCATATTTTTGGTATTGATTGTTCAATTCTTCAATAAAGTTGTATTAAAAATACAGTTTTATTGAGATATAATTCAAGAATTATGCCATTCACTTACTTAAAGTGTATACTTTAATGATTTCTATTTGTTCCCAGCGTTACATAATCCCCACCAAAATCTAATATTAGAATATTTTTGTCTTCCCTAAAAGAAACCTCATACGCATTAGCAGTTTATCTCCATTTTCTTCTTATTTATTTCTCATCTCTGTGATACTACTCATCTATCCTCTGTTTCTATAAATTTGCCCATTCTAAACATTTCATATTAAAGAAACTATAGTCTATTTTTTAAATAAATGGTTTATTTCACTTAAAAGTGTTTTCAGTGGTCACTTATGAAGTTACATGCCCAGTAATTCATTTGTATTGGTAATCAGTTTCTTTTTATTGTTAAATAATATTCAATTATGTGAATAAGAGGTCAGAAAATTAAGTTTGTCAACTTGCCACTGTGTGCTTACATTGGCAGCACTGTGTAGACAACTTGGTAAGGTTTCATCACCTTGGTATATCATTGTCTCACAGCTGTGTCTGTGTTGACATCTTTTTTGCCAAGTGGCATTCATTATTTCTGTTGCATATTTTGTATGCCATCACAAGAACGCTGGAGCTTTAATCAGAGCAACAAACAAACATTAAATTTCTTTTAAACTTGAAAAGAATGGAAATGTCATCAGGGACATGGTAGTCCAGATTTATAATGCCATGAAGAAAACAGTAATGCACAAAAAAATAATCATTTTTCTGAGGGAAGAGAAAACATCACTGATGAAGAGGGGTCAGGACAGCCAATAACGAGCAGAACTAACAAAAATATTGCAAAAATTCATCAAATTGTTCATCAAAATTGTCAACTTACTGTGAGAAGCATAGCAAACCAAAAAAACATTGATAAAGAGTTACAAAAATTGTAATTGAAAATCTCGGCATGAGAAAGGTGTGTGCAAAAATGGTCCTGAGGGAACTCTTGCATCATAGCAACTTGCCCGCAAACCCAGCACTGTGTGTGAGGGTATTTTTAGCCAGTAAACAAATAACCACATTGGAATACCCTTCCTGTTCACCTGATCTGGTCCCCAGTGACTTATTTCTTTACCCAAAGATTAAGTAAATATTGAAAGGAAGACATTTTGATGACATTCAGGACATCAAGTGTAATATGATGACGGCTCTGATGGCCATTTCAGAAAAAAAGTTCCAAATTTGCTTTGATTGGTGAGTTCAGTGCTGGCATCAGTGCATAGCTTCCCAAGGGAGTACTTCAGAGTTGACCATAGTGATATTCAGCAATGAGGTATGTAGCACTTTTTCTAGAATGAGTTTGCAAACTTAATTGTCAGACTTCATATATCACATGTTATTTTTCCATTCATCAGTTGATCAGCATTTGAGGTGCTTTCATTCTTGGCTGTTACAAATAAAGCTACCATACACATTCATATACAGTTTTCCACAAACATCTGTTTTCATTTCTCTTAGGTCAACATGTAGGAGTGAAATTGTTATATCACATTGTAATTCTACGTGCAACTTTTTGCAGAAGTGTCCTACAATATGGTTTTACATGTATGTCCTGTGCCAAGTGACTCTTCTGTTGTCCCACCTGAGAAGACAGACGATCAATAACCTCCTCATTCACTTAGTGACCTTCTTTGCCAAGTAGAATTTTAATGGTGGTGACCTGAGTAGAAACTATAAACATGCTTAATAATTTATTTTGCCCTTCTGAGTTTCTGCTATTGTCATAAGAAAACCATAACCTGGGGTGCAGTAGACACAGTATGGGCGTTAGAAAGGCAGTCAAACCCAACCAGTGTCCTATCTGAACCAGTCAAACCTAGTTGAGGCAAGATGAGATGAACAAAAACTCAATACAGTCTTAGGAAATAAGAAAGACGAATATATTTCCTCTGTAGACTCAAGAATTGCTTGTTATACAAAATTACATTGACCATAACTGAGTCAATAAATTATTGCTAAATAAATATTAAAAATGCATTAATTTGTATCCTCCCATTATGTTATAACTTTAAAAACATATTTGGCAGTGGTGCATCTTTTTGAGTATTAATATTCAATATTAATTTTACAAATAAAAGTATATCTATTGATAATATATCCCATAAGATAAGTCTAAATACTATTTGAAAGGGATGTATTTTTAACATGTTTCTCAACCAAGATGATTTTGGCCATTTAAAAATATCTGAGGATATTTTTGGTTGTCACAACCAGTAGAGGAATATTGGTGTTTAGTAGGTAGAGGCCAGGGACATTGTTGAATATTTTAAAATGCACAGAATATCAACCTATTAAAAAAGCATACATTTAAAATATCAGTAGCACAAAATTAAGAAAACCTGTTACTAAAATAATAAATAAATATTATAACTAAATAATGAACTAAAATATACAGTTGAAGATACTTTTAAAAGATATTTCCATTTTTACATCTTCTGACGGAATTTTTCCAGTCAATAGTTTGTGTATATGTATATACATTCATTTGAAAATATATTTTAATGTTTTATTTATAAATTGTGTCATTGTATGCTGCATTATGTTTTCTAAATTCAGTAATAATTATAGAAGATATTGAATAATAATTGTAGATATGCTTAAACATTTGACTAAAATTATTTTTAAATTAAAATATAGTCGAATCTGTATAGAACACAGGATGTTTAAAAATCTAAGACATACCTTTATTTTATGTGTAATCACACTGCAAATCAAGTCATACATACAGTACTGTACTTTTCTATGGATAACATCAGGGACCTATGTTGTGAGTGTATTGTTTACATTTCCATTACTACAAAACTTTAAACTCAATAATGATTAAACAATGTTTAGATAAAATTAGTTATTATTTTTATCTAAAAGATAAATGTACTCACTTGAAAGTAAGGTCAGAATCAAAATTCATCATATGGTATGCAAAACTAATAAAACCATTAGTTCAAGCTTGAGTTAAGAGAAACAATTAAATTTCTTGTTAAGTAGAAATCACACCAGCTCTTTTTTCTGTCTTCTAATGTCATCTCTGCAAAGTTAGCAATGCCTGAATACTTTAGAGTAACTCTAAAAATAGTGAGACGTTTTATCTGTACTTCAAAACAGGAGAAATTTAACTCTTTATGATACTAGCCTAGTAAACCTATTCCATCTATATAAATTTTCATAATTATTATCTCTTACAATCCAAAGTACAAAATCAGTTGAATTGTCATATACAAAATTTTCTTCTTTTTTATAAATTTCTGTTCATAATCAATTCACAAAGATTTACAAACAATAACTGGTCAAGTTTCAGGATTGCATAAAGTTATAAGAACAAGGTTGTCCTATTGATCACTTTTGTTATCAAAAGACGAATATTATTTCATACCATTTGTTATACAAATGAAAACAATAAAACAATACAAAAGAAAAACATTTTCTATTATAACTTCTTTTTCATTGGTTTCTTTTTTCAGCCTTATAGGTCCAATCATTTCTTTTGGTCCAATTAATTTCTCAACTTAAATTAGTCAAATATTTATTTAATGCAATGTTAAATAAGTGTTTGCATATCTGTCACAAAGTAAGAGATAACTAATATTTTTATTTTTGTCAAATATTCAAATATTTCTAAATCTCTATTTCTGTAACAATGAATATTTGAGTTTTCCTAAAATTTCAATTTGTTTTAAGTATTCTAGTACCAAAAACTTCTAATGAAGATATAGATATTATCCATTTAAAAAATAATTTTAACATCAACTTTTAAAATATATGTGTCATTTTTAACATCTTTCTCTCTTTGATAAAGATCAGAAAGTATGTAACAGAATAAGAAAATAATTAGTAATCATTTATCTATGTTTTTATTTAATCATCTACAGAAAAATAAACTAATCTAAAATTAAAATATGGCATTCATGAGTTTTCTATAAACTTGTTCACAGCTCCAGGATTTGTATCCTTTTTTACACTGTCACTCTCTATATACAATGAAACATTTCTTCTTCTACACTGACACAACCTTTTGCATATTATTTCAGATTTTGATTTTTTCCAGGACCTCAAGATAAACAAAAGCAATATACCATCTCCTAAGCTTTGAATTTTATATGTTAGGTTAACATGAAAAATAAATTTTTTGACATACTGGAGAATTTGTGAATTATCATCAGTTTATGTCTTTCAAGTTATTTTCTTTTTTGAGTTGAAGTCTCACTCTGTCGCCCAGACTGGAATGCAGTGACCACTCCCGGCCACCGCAGCCTCGACCTGCTGGGCTCCAGCGATCCTTCCGCCTCAGCCTTCCAAGTAGCTGGAACTACAGGCATGTGCTACCACACCCGGCTGATTTTTGATTTATTGTGGAGATGAGGTCTCGCCAAGTTGCCCAGGCAGGTCTCGAACCTGTGGGCTCAGGCAATCCACTCACAGCCTCCCAAAGGCACGGGATTACAGGCTGAGCCACTGAGCCGGCTCAAGTTATTTTCTAATTTAGTAGATGCTTAGTTTTGCCACAAATCTAATCATAACTTTATGACCATATCAGTATTTTTTCTTATTATTTCATCTTGGACGTTGAATTTAATATTGAATATTTTCAAAATGCTTGATTGTTTTTTATTTAATTGGCAGAGATTGCTAAAATCCTGATAAAACTTTTAAAATATTTGCTTATTGTATATAAAGTGAATATTTTTTGATCATTTCATTATAAATATTGATTGTCTAAAATGCCTCAAAGTGTTCTTTTTAATCAATTTTATTTGATGATTGCAAATTGTCCTTATGTTTACTCTGAAGTTTAGTCTATAATGATTGTTTTTCTTTTGAGGCCAGAAAGGATTCCCTCACAGATTACAGAGGGGATATGGCCCTGTCTACTCCTTCATTTAGGACTTCTAATCCCCAGAATTGTAAAACAATATATTTCTGTTGTTTATGTTCCCCAGGTTTTCGCAGTTTGCTACAGCAACTCTTAGAAACTAAAATATTACAGTTAGATATAGATCTTAGTGTTGTGTCATAAAAATAATTTGGCTTTTTTAATTTTATATATTCTGGAATAAATTATTGAGCATTGAATCTATATGGCTGTTGAAGGTAAAATTCCTTGCGATTTCTGCTTTTATGAAGTATAGTTTGTTTATTACTTTTTGTTTACATCAACAGAAATTGATCTATTTGAGGATTTTATATTTAATTATGTAAAGTTTAATAAATTTTATAGTAGTATTTGTCTTTTAAAATTTATTTGCATAAAAATTGCAAAATATTCTCTTATTTGTTAATGTATTTTATTACAGTTTCATTTTTACATCTCACTTTTTTCTATATTTTACTCTATTTGTCTTGTATTAATTCAGCTACTGGATTGCTTTTATTTCACAAAGAAGACTTAGAATTATGAATTATGTTTTTTTTTTTCTGTTTCATAACTTCTTGTTTTATATTTATATTTCCAATCTTTGTACTTTCTTTCTTTGTTGAGATTGGGTTTACATTTTAAAAAAATTTTGTTTATATGTGTTTCAGGTTTAAAATACATGTTTCATTGCTTTAAATATATTTTGTAGCGATATGTTGTGAATTTATTATTTTAGAAAATTTTGTAATTTTTGTATATCCATTTGAGCAAGTTATTGAATACATTTTTTAATTTATTTTCTGATTAAAATGGTCTTTGGTTTAGCAATTTCTATTAGATATCTAGTTTGGTTTTGTTCATGTTTTTTGTTTTTATTAAATTCAGGGTCTTGTTCTATTGCTTAGGCTGGAGCACAGTGGCATGATGATAGCTCACTGCAGCCTCGACCTCTTGGGCTCAGATGATCCTTCCCCCTCAGTCCCCCAAGTAACTGGTAAAACAAGTGTGCACCACCATTGCCAGCAAATTTTTGACATTTTGTAGACAAGATCTCTCTGTGTTGCCCTGGCTGATCTCGATCTCCTGGTCTCAAGCAAGCCTCTTGCTTTGGCCTCCCAAAGTGCTGGGATTATAGTCATGAGCAACTGGACCCTGCTAGCTGTCTAGTTTTAAGGCATTATTATCAGAAACTTAAAAAAAAATATTTCTACTTTGGAATTTGTTGATGTTATCTTTATAACTTTAAAAAATAAATGTTCCAAGTGCATATGAAAAGAAGGTATATTCTGTATTATTACAGTTATAGTTTGTTATCTGTAGCTACCATCCACATTACTTATTATGCAGTTAGGTTTTGCATATTCTTCTTTATATATAGTTAATTTTATCTGTGTTATGCTGACAGTGGAGGTTTTATATATTATATTTTTATTAGTTTAATTCTATACATAACTCTTTGACTCTATTGCAGTTTTTGCTTTATAAAGTTGCTTTTATGTGCTTGTATATTGTCGTGTATGTCTTTATTGTAAATTGTGATTTAACATTGTAATGTATCTTTCCTTGGCTCCTTCAGTGATTTTGACTTGTATTTTCATCTTTTTGTATTAAAACTACAAACTTCTTTTATTTTCATTTGCCTGGTACTCTTTTGGTAAACTCCTTATTTTTTGCCATTTGACTTACCTTGTTTTAGATGTGTTGTGTCTCATATACAGCACACAGGTAGGTCTTCATAAGTTGAATTGAAAGTAGATTTTTTAAAAAATAAGTGGGTTAATACAATTTTGTTTATTGATGAGATAAGTTGATTTTGATATCTTCCCCATCTTATTATGTTATTATAGTTATTACTGTGTGTACTCTATGTGCTGTGTTTTTTCACCATGTGCTGCCATTGTTCTTTATGTATTATTTTGGAATTTAAAAATGTTCATATTTTTGTTCTAGTGGCTACCTTTGCACTTATTTCTGTTCTGATTTGCTTATGCTCATTTTAAAAAATGTCTTTCCTTGTGTGTTACTCTTGTGTTAGTGACAATGGTGTCTTTGACTTCTGCCTATTACCCATAAAATTTATGAGCTTCTTGTCTTTCCTATTGTGGTCCCTCCCCATGGTTTTAGTTGCGTTATTCTATTGTGACAACATATACAGAGGAGTCCATTTAAGGCTCACCCTACAATCTTGCCCCAAGTCTTGTTCCTCTGAATTTTGCCCTTCCCTCTCCTCCTTCTTTTTTCCATCATCCTCTTCCAAAGCTCAGCGTCAGCTTCCTTTTCACTTGCTTATCCTTCAGAAGCACTTTCTTCCCAAAATGGCCTCACTTGTGTTTGTGCACTCTGCCTTCAATGCCACCTTTTCTCTCTGTCTTCCAAATAATTTATTTTTTCTTGTTTGTTTGCTTTTGTTGCACTTGTTTGTTTTGTTTCCTGGTGTTTTGTTTTGATCTTCTTGCTGTCCACAAAGATCTGTACATGAACTCAAGTGTTTTTCTCTGCTAGAAATAAATGTACACTTTTCAACTTGCCAGTATATTTAAGTTTGTAAGGTTCCATGCCTTATAGTTTTTCTGAAACCATGAATTTCGGTGCAGTTTAATGTAATATATATGTAAAGTGTTGAAAATTTATGAAGACTTATGGACACCTTTAGCTATCCAAAAATGCAACCATTTTAAATTAATTTTTGAAGTACTTGATATTAGTGATACAAATGGGTATGAAGGGCAACAAATGTTTTATTTACATCAGATGCATTTTTTTTTTTGAGTTGGAGTCTCACTCTGTCACCCAAACTGGAGTGCAGTGGAATGCTTGCAGCCACCGCAGCCTCGACCAGCTGGGCTCCGGCGATCCTTCTGCCACTGCCTTCCAAGTATCCGGAACTACAGGCGTGCACTACCATGCCCAGCTAATTTTTGATTTATTGTAGAGATGAAGTCTCACCAAGTTGCCTGGGTGGGTCTCGAACCCGTGGTCTCAGGCAATCCACTCACGTCAGTCTCCCAAATTGCTGAGATTACAGGCTGAGCCACCGAGCCCAGCCAGGTGCATTGTTTGAACAAGGTAACATTTTTATTGTTGTTATAAATTGTGTAAATTTCATGTTGCTTCTTCAAAATCATATCTTTCCTCTTCTTTTGCTCAAGCAAAATCCTGCTTTATTCAGCTATATACTCTTTCCTCATGCAGCACATGAATATGATGTGCTCCACATTTATTTAATGACTAAAATGTGATCAAACTAATTGAGACAGTGTCAGAATCCTTGCTACAGCATTCTATTCAGAGAGATTGCTGTCCATTAGGGCTAGTGATATGTGAGGGAAAGCATGTTTGCATCTTTTGAGAAATAAGCCTCCTTATTTTCTCTGGGAGAACTTCAGAAAGCATCCTTAATATCTGACTTATCCTTAATGAGGAATCATGTTGCACTGAATATTTCTGCAACAGTCTCAGTACTACAAGGACAACAACCATGGTAAGAAACCAATTCTGTATTTTAAAAAGCAGTCAGAATGGCCTTTGGACCACTTCTTAATCTTTCTGATATCTATTTTATATTAAAAAAATAGTCTATATGAGTCAATAATAATCCTTGCAACAATTCAAGTTGACTTTTCTGCTACTTTATTCCAAAATCATTATTATATGGTCCCTGCTTGTATCAACTATTTAACTAGTTATAAAATCATTATTTATTATATTTTAAATCCAAATTATGCATATACTAGCTATGAGAAGTCATTCACATTTTTGGCATAAACTTACAAAATCACATCAGCAAGTGAGAGTTTAGAAATTTTAAGACTTATTTTCTCAACATCACAGTCAAATGAACATAAACTTTGCATGCGTATTCCAGGAATTCTGAGTGTGCTAATTCTGAGTGAAAAATGTAAAAAACAAAATATGTATTGTAACATTAAAAGGTCTTTGAACAATATCTATCTCATACAAGCTGTCAATTAGTTTTGGCTAAGATTACTGTTATTTTCAATTCATAGATCTGAATAGGTAGACATTTTCAGTTCATCCCATTATCCAGTTCGACTAGATCTTTTTTTTAATTTTAAAGATGTGGGGTACAATTCAGGATTAGTTATACATGTAATCATCATACAGATAAATCCTGTTATCCAGTTCCACTAGAAATTTTTTTTAATTTTAAAGATGTGGAGTACAATTCAGGATTAGGTATACATGTGATCATCATACAGATAAAGTATGGGCCTCCCTTTGGTCCCCACTTCACCTGGTACTAGATCTTTCAAATTATTTTACTTCTGAATAAAAGAGGACTCAATGAATAATGTTTCCACTGTGGAACAATATGTCTTTACCTGACATTTTGACATTTAAGGCTTCAATGTAATTTATTTTATATTTTTATTCTATAAAATAAATTTTAAAATTTTATTTACATTTCCTTGAAGGAGAAAAAACAGAAATTTTTTCACCTAAGCAAATAGAGTTGCTGCTGCAGTGATCTTCTCACAAAAGAAAGCAGATTGAAAACAGAATAATGCTAGAGTTATGGTAGGGATTAAGAAAATTAGTCTGGTTTATTTGCATCTGGATTGAAAAAAATATTTATGTCCACAGTTAATCGTGTTCTGTCCCAGGAAAATTCAGACTTCAGAATGATTAGTAGATGTACTTATATAAATTCGGATCTAAACTTTAAATGTTCACTAACATATTTCACAAATTGAAGAGAGCTGTCATAAAGTTGCTATAATTTGTGAGATGATTTGAATTGTTGCGTGATTTGTTCTTGTCTATTTTATGTTCCTACCTTGTCTTTTAATTATCCACCCTGACTGATCTGTTCGTAGCCATCACTGTCTTCTTATGTATCTTCTTCCCAGGAATTACAACTTATAGGAAAATTTTAGAGCCAAAGATTTTATGTCCCTGACCATTAATATTTAAAATATATTACGATTTCAACTAATTTATAGTACATTAGCAGTTACAAGAAGTTGTCTAAGTAAATTCCCTACTCACCATAAAATGAAAGCCAACCAAGCACGGTGGTTTAAGCCTGTAACCAAGCACTTTGGGAGGCCCAATTGGGAAGATCCTTTGAGCCCAGGAGTTTGAGAAACCATAGCAACATTACAAGACCTAGTCTCTACCAAATAAAAAGAAAATACATAAATAAAGAAAAAAATAATTCCATAAGCAATTGAATAAGGAATTGCTTATTTCTCTCATGCCTGTAATCCTAGTGCTAATTTTCGGAGGCAGAGGCAAGAGGATTGCCTGAGCCCACAGGTTCGAGACCAGCCTGGGCAACTTGGCAAGTCCTCATCTCTACAATTAATCAAAAAAATTAGCTGGGAATGGTGGCACATGCCTGTAGTTCCAGCTACTTGGAAGGTTGAAGCAGAAAGATCACCTGAACCCAGGAGGTCGAGGGTGTGGTGGCTGTGAGAGTGCCACTGCACTCCAGCCTGGGCAACAGAGTGAGATTTTGACTCAAAAAGAGAAAAAAAAGAATTGCTTGTTTCTCAAAATTTCAAATGGATTTGCCCATGTTCTTATGTGCTCATCTTAAATAGCCCTTGACACACAGGGCTCTATGCTCTTCATGGTTAAGAAAAATATAATACAGACTTTTCTTTATAAACTCCAATCTCTCATGTTGTCAACAGCACTTGGGAACCCACATGATGCAGTTGTTTTTACCTAGCTTTTGAACTGCAAGCATAGTTTGCTGTATATTTTATAAGACAGCAAAAATTCAGAAAAAACAAGCAAGCATGCCTAGCTTACATGTTTATGGCTATTAAAGTGAGAGATTATGCTGTATTTTGAATTTTACTGTCAAACCATAATGCAAGCTTACTTTTGCTATCACTCTTCTTTAATGGAACTCATCCAGAGATCTCTCTTTGCCTCCTTCCTATATCTCACCTTTTTGCATTATTTAAGGATCCCTGAAGAAAATCATTGAAGTTACATTCTAGGCATTACACCAGAATTCTTTCCAGAAGTAGGATCCAAGTTTGTACTGCATACAGTCATAGCAGATTTTGTCAGTGTAGTGGTAAGAAATGTCCTCATGCTTCTATAATATCCATGCACATGTACACACAAACACACAAAGGCACACAAGGACAGGAGAGGGAGAAAAAGAGATATATAGAAAAGTGCTTGCACACATAAAACAAAATCAAAGGTAAATGCATTTATGTGTTAATAAATTCCAGGCACTGGGGACAAACAGGATTCCTGAGTCAGTCACTGTCCAAACAGAAAACAGACAGCATAGACAGATCAAGATACAACGAGGAGATTTTACTAAAAGGACTGATTTTTTCTAGATACAGGCAGTAGTTGGGAATTTCCACAGGTTGAGGCTGAACCCTGGGCTATAAAATGAAGTATTAGCAACTCTGGGACTGATGGGCAAGAGAAAGGCTTTGTTCCCTGCACCTAGAAATGGAGAAGGCTCTGTGGAGAGGACCACCGAGGGAAACTACGATTCTCTGACACAGCTGCAGCCTGCCAGAGGGAGGTGTTCTGGCAGAGGGTAGTTGGGGATCCAACCAATCACACTGACTTATCTCTTCTCCATTTAGTGCCTTGACAGGGCTTCCCATTTCCCAGATATAAAAACAGGAAGACAAGGAAGAGGCTTAATGCCATCAAACATTTTCTAAATCCAGAGAGCACAGCAGAGAAGTGGGGAGTCTCTCCTCAGAGGCATGAGGCAGAAAGTAAAAATGACAAGAAAAATTAATATTAGAATTTGCAAGGCAGAAATTTGAAAAGGAGTGGTCATTTTTCTTAAGGAGAGTTAGAAAACTTTATTCTCTGACCTATAGAAGTGCCAAGAAAGTTTACATCTTTAGCATCCAGGGTTCCATGATAGAAAAATAATCTTCAAGTAAATGGACAAGTGTATGAAAGTAAATAAATAAATAAAGCTTTCATACATTTGGAATGTGGTACTTAAATTTATATTTGTGGCATAAACACACTAACAGCTCTAGATTGGTAAAACTACAGGAATACTGATTGTTTTGTGAAAGGATTTTCACAAATCAGAAGGCACAATTCTCCTTAACAAAGATAAATGGTTTCTATGAAAATATGAGGTCACAATAAAAATAAATAAAATCTACTTTCATCCCGATATCTTCAATACTACTATACGTTTTACATTTTGAAGAACTATCATGCAGGCTTTAAACAGAAAGAACAAAATGGCACTATGTTTTTGAGTAGAAAATTCTGTAAGAATCATGTTGCTAGACATTTTCAGATTACACTATAATTGCACTGTTAAAAATCCATGTGTCATTTTAAATCTAAATTCTTACTGAGGAAACATACTTGGCCCTTGGTTTTGAATTTCAAGCATATTTCCAACTTGCTAAATATTAAAAAATTGATATCCTCATTTTCTTCCATATACTTGTAGGTTTGACAACACTATACTTACTAAGGCATGTTTCAAATGTTTAATTTAGGATAAGTATATCATCAGTAGTAGAATGCAGAATGGGTTTACAATGTCAAATGGAAACAATGTACATTAAATTATGAAGATTTTCCAACTAGTTCCAGTTATTGAGAATAGTCAATAGGTGACAGTAAAAATTACTGTTAAAAAAGACTGCTGATTCTATCCAAAATAATCTACTCAGCCATCAAGTTAAAAAATCAATTAAACTCAGATACAGTTTTGTGGATTTCCAAATATTAGAAGGATCATGCCAAAGAACAGTTACATGTGACATATTTTCAATCTAAGATAGAAACAACAATTATAAAAGCCTTTTGGAATTTTTTTTTTGGAGTTGTAGTCTCACTCTGTCACCCAGACTGGAGTGCAGTGGCCGCTCC
>NW_007253824.1:1242097-1313606 GCF_000164805.1 Carlito syrichta | reverse complement strand
AGGCGGGTCTCAAACCCGCGGGCTCAGGCAATCCACTCACCTCAGCCTCCCAAAGGCGCAGGATTACAGGCTGAGCCACTGAGCCCGGCTGCATTTTGGAATTTTTAATCAATAGCTTAATAATAGAAATATATATATACACACATATATTTTGTTTGTTTTTTGTTTTATTTTTGCTTTTTTTTCCACTAACAACTTGACTACTACTAGTTTGGAGGGGTAGATAACATTCCAGAATTCCGGGGAAATTTTTGGAGACATACTCAGTAGCCCCAATAATTATGGCCAAGTTGAAAATAGGCTCATTAGAGGTGGTGAGGCAGTGCACAGGGATAACAATGTCTCCCCATATTCCAAGGCAAGATGCTTCAGTGGAGCAAGCGGTTATGATTCTGGCAATTTGAAGACAGCATGAAAGGTAAGGTCTACTCATATCAACACAAGTCTTTTTACTGAAAGTGCTTCTCAATGATATTTTGATGTGGTCATTATTGTATTTCTTTTTAAAAGTCACAGGAATAAGACAATGATGGCAGATTATCACTGATGCACTATATGCAAGAAAAAATGTCCTTGGTTGTTAAACTATGCTATTGGAAAAGAGAGATGAAGAAATGGCACAAACTGAGTGTGGCATGTATTGTTGTGTGCTATACATGAGAGACTGGGTGTTCCCAGCAATGCAGGCAGGGAGTAATGTTAATGTAATTATCTGTCAGTGACATTGAAAGAGGAGTGGCTACACATGAAAGGAACTGGGGAAATAAAACCAACAAAATAAAAGTTAGTTCTGTTTTTGGCTTGGATGAAAGAACTAAGGTGGTAGGATTTGTTTCAAGATGCTGACTTCAAATGAGCATCACAAAGGTTGACTGAGGCTTTTATCATTTTTCACCCTTAATATCTCCCTTGCCTTACTTTGACCAAAAAAGTGAATAAAAACAAAATGTGCTACTTCTTCAGAACTCTAAAAGCTAATGTGAAGATGGCCATGTCCTTTCCGATTTAGAAGCATGATGAAAGGAAATCTCTAGCAGCCTGAGTCCCTGAGTTGATGAAATGTCCATTAAGATTTCTGTCCTATTTTATAGTTGGGCACTCTTTTTCTTACTATTGAGATTCATGAGTTCTTTGTATATTTTAAGTAACAGTCATTCTAGATATGTCTTTTTAAAATATATTATTCCAATTTGAGATTTATCTTTCATTTTTTTATAGTGTCTTTTGAAGAACAGGAAATATTAATTTTAATGAAATCCAGCTTATTAATATTTTTATGAATTTTACTTATGATATCAAATCTAATATCTCATCAAACACAAAGTCATTGAGATTTTCTAGGATGTTTTCATTTGGGGTTTTAAATTTTCTAGGAGTTACAGTTTTATATTTTAAACTTAGACCTATGATTCATTTTGAGTTAGTTTGTGAAAAGTATAAACATTAATACTCATAGTTCTGAAGATGAATGTCTTCAGATATTCCAGCACTGTTTGTTGATAACACTATTTTTGCTCTCCTGTTTTCTGTTAGCTCCTTTCCTAAAGATTAGTTGACAATATATATGTAGGTCTATTTCTGGGCTTTCTATTCTGTTCCATTGATCAATATATGCTTTTTAAAATTATCGCATTGATTATTCTATCATACTATGTAACCTAGCCCCACAGAGATTGTCTTTTCTTTTATGCATAACAACAGCAAGTAGGAAGCTATCAGAGGATACTCAACACTGATAGCTAGAGTTATAAAGGAAAAAGCAAAAAAAAATACATGATCCATGAAACAAGAGTCATTGGCGGATCATAACTGTGAATGCTTAACTCCAGAGTGCATGCCGCATTAAAAG
Source organism: Carlito syrichta (assembly GCF_000164805.1). Lineage (NCBI taxonomy): Eukaryota > Metazoa > Chordata > Mammalia > Primates > Tarsiidae > Carlito > Carlito syrichta. The sequence goes on along the minus strand of NW_007253824.1, from coordinate 1,311,757 downwards.
AAGGTTGACCATGGTGAGAGAGTTTCACAAACCATGAAACAAAACCAAACAGCCCTGATGGATCATTGAAAATGTTTAAACATTTGGACAATAATTTCTAAGTGATTGAAGGGTCTCCCAGAGTATTTTAGCTGCAGCTAAATGTTTAAAAATATTGGAAAATCAGCCATGCTCGGTGGCTCAGCCTGCAATCCTGCGGCTTGGGAGGCTGAGGTGAGTGGATTGCCTGAAACCGTGGGTTCGAGACCCGCCAGGGCAGGCGCGACCTCATCTCTACAATAAATAAAAAATATAGCCGGGCGTGGTAGCGGACGCCTGTAATTCCAGTTACTTGGAAAGCTGAGGCGGAAGGATCGCCGGAGCCCAGCAGGTTGAGGCTGCGGTGGCCAGGAGCGGCCACTGCACTCCAGTCTGGGCGACAGAGTGAGACTCCAACTCAAAAAAAAAAGTATTGAAAAATCAGAGTCATTATCAATTGAAGTAAAACTTAAAGCTATAAAATAAAGGAAACAATTGTAATTGACCACTTGACCCAATATAAAGCATGACATTTAAATGGTAATAATACAAACAATAATAATATAAAACTAATTATTATTATGAAGCAGAATCTTAGGTAGATGAGAAAAATAGAGGTGAAGAATGGCAATGTAGACAGGATGAATCCTTGAATCACTAGACATCAATTAAAATACAGTCTAAAATAGATACTGAAAAAAAATAAATTGTAAGCACATTGTTTAAAATATGAGGGTAAAAATAAAACAGTGAAAGTCTCTAATTCTGGGTAACAGACTGGGGTCTGGAAATGTGGGTTTCCAAAAAGGACTATTGTTTTTTATATTAAAATTTTAGTACTAATTAATATAAAAAAGTACACATTATAATAAAACTTTAAGTTTGACATTTAATGTTTTAGTCATTTTCCTGCAATTGTACTGTCTATAAATATGTTCACTGCAAAATTCTGGCATAACCAAAAGCACATCTGGAGATTGTGTTTCTCAATAAGCTAAAAATAGGACACAGAGTTAAGCTGAAGTGTGATAGCAGTTCTCTGAAAGGATGGATTAAAGTACTCCTGAAGAATCCTGAAGTGTTTACAATTCAAACGCATCTGAGGCACCACTTTATATCCTGTTTTTCTGTAACTCTTGAGATCTCCCAGGTCCTTGTGTGTCACCTGGGTTGAAGATTATTCATCCATAATTTCCAATGCACACTCTGGGAAATGTCTTTGGAAGAACACTATCTAAAGTCATTTATAAGATATTAAAATTTTTCATAAAATGTCAAAGCAAAAACTTTTTAATTGCCTACCACACGATACCTTAGACAATCAAAATTACATCTTAAAGTCATTTTCCCCCTACAAGACCATGTTTTCCTTGTTAGCTGAATAGTTTTCAATACCAGATGTAGGGATGTCAATATTTAAAGGGTAAAGACATATTTTATAAATGAACTAGCTGGGATCACTTCTAATGGTTAATCGGAATCTTTTCCACTCTGTAAATAAGTTTCCATGTTATTACTTCACCATTATTTCAGATATGACTCAGTTCTATCAATGTGCAATACTTCTATGGGCGTTGAAACAAATAGCAAGGCCCATACAGTTACTGTTTCAGCATTGCCCAAGCAAAAAGCTAGGGAATCTAGAGGTAGTAACAGCTACTCCAAGTCAGGAAGACCACGAGCACCTCCTCTGACACTACTAAAAAAGACAATGACAAGTGAAGACAGAATAAAAGGCAGAAAGACCTGAAACAATCTAAAATAATACTCTCGAATTATATTTAGATGATTATGAAGAGTTCACCATGATTGTGGTAAACAGCACATGAGGTAGAGGATCATGGAATGAAGTTAATTAAGCTAACGTGTTAAACACATGACATGATGAGATCCTGCCTAATGTGTGTGTTTATATATGACAACCCATTGAGTTGGAACCATATTGTAATACTTTTTTAGAAAATGAAAATCAACAAAAAGGCTTGAGTAGAAAAGTAAAAAGATTTATTTTAGGAAAAATAATGCTAATGATAGTAAAGAGGAAAGAATACACGGGTGGGATATGGACAATATGTGCATCAAAAATATTGAAGATAGGGTGAATTATGAAACTTGCAACAAGAAAGATAAGAAGGAAACTGCTGTGGAGCAACAGATCAGAGCCTCTATTGCCTAGCAAGACAGAGAGTGGAGACCCAGTCAACAGTTGACAGAGATGCCCTGAACACTTCTTCGGGGAAAACGCTTTGCACCTAGTGAGGTCACTTTGAATGCACAGAGACCAGAAAGCAACAGCAGACGTGAAATTCCAGGAGCCCCACTCGTCACCCTGTTCCAGGCTCAGACAAAGTTGGAAGCAATGTTGGAGAAGGAGAAGGGTGAGTGATAGTGAGATGTTTGAGTCAGTTCACCCCTTCTTAACTGTGCATAAGTCATTGGTTCCATGCAGGTGGAGTCCTGGTGAGGGCACAGTTGGGGGCAACAAGAGCCCAAGTGAAATGGGGAACAAAACCACCTGCAGAGTGAAACTAGCTGGCCCACCCATTTCCAGAAACTAGTGAAGAAACAGACTGAAGACTCTCTTGCTGGGCAAGGCAAAGAGTAGTGACCCAGTCACTGATACACCTTGCACACAGCAAGGGTTCCCTTGTACACACAAAGACCAGAAAGTGATGGCAGGAGTGAGAATCTGGCAACCCCAATCTCCACCGTGAGCCAGGCTAGTACAGGATCTGAGTCCTGCCTAGTGAAGGAGTGAGGTGAGTGATTCTAAGACAAGCCAGTTTACCCCCTCCCAGTCATTGGTCACATGCAGCAAAAGTCGAAAACTGATTGACTAGTTTAGCAGCAGGAGAGAGAACCTGCAATAACAAAAAACTGCCACAGAATGGAGCAAGCAGCAGAAGTGAATGCCTCTTCCCCTGACACTGAGTGATCAAATTGTAGAGAAGGAAAATAAGCCTGTTACAAGTGAAGAAAAAAAATACAGGCAACCCTCAAAGTCCTAAAGAAACTACACCCCCAAAAAAGAAAAAAAGCCATCAGAGCACAAAAAATGGAAATCCCCCAGAATAACCAGCCCCATATGGTAGTCACAGAAATCAGATATTGGATGGTAAAAATCAACAGAAACCAAGAGAAACAAGAAACAAAATTAATGAACTAATGCAGGAAATAAAAATGGAGTTGGCCAATTTTTAAAAAGGGAGTGGCCACTGCACTCCAGTCTGGGTGACAGAGTGAGACTCCAACTCAAAAAAAAAAAAAAGCCTATTATGAAATAATGAAAATGAAGAAATTTATCTTTTAAATAAATAACAAACATAGGGAAAAGAATCAAGCAAGCAGAGGAAATAATCTCTGAGGTTGAAAACCAAAATATAGAGTTAACCCAACCTGTTAAAAACATAGGGAAAAAAAAACTCAAAAGGAAAAAGCAAAGCCTCCAAGAAATGTGGGACCTTTCACAAAGCCAAATTTACACCTTATTGGTATCCTTGAAGTACAAAGGGAAATGGAGAATACCACGAAACAAACACACCTTGAGGTAATCTAGGTAAACATCCTTTATCTCACCAGAGACATGACTATTCAAGCACAAGAGATCCAGAGATCCCCCCACAAGTTATCACCTGAGATCACCCTGAGACACATAATAATACACCCTCCAAAAGTAAGCATAAAAGAAAAACTCCTAAAGGCAGAAAGAGAGAAAGATCAGATTATCTACTAGGGAAAGCCTGTCAGAATCACTCCAGATTATCTGCAGAAGCACTACAAGCCAATAGAGACTGCAGTCCAATTTTTAACTTTCTTAAAGATAAGTAATTCCAACCAAGAATTTTCTACCCTGCCAAGCTTAGCTTCATCAGTAACAAATAATTGAAATTCTTCCTAGACATTCAAACCTAAGAAATATGCTGCCTCCGCACCAGCCCTTCAGAAGATGCTTTAAAAGATCTTGAACACAGAAAAAAAGAAAAAGAAAAAGAAAAAGAATATCAGTGATGACCATCACATAAGTACAGGCAAACACCAAGTTAATAGATCTTACAGAGCACCCACAAAAATGAAAGCACACACATATATTAAAAATGTAAAGGTTAAAAGGAAACAAAGCAACCCCCAAGAGTCTTATGGAAAAAATAAACTCTCATATTTCAATAATCAGATTATTGAAATCAGATCTGATTATTGAAATCAGTTCATTTAGTGACTGGACTAAATGCACCACTGAAAAGACATAAAGTTGTAAAGTGTATAAAAAAAGCATGATCCAACATCTGGGACCTCAAAGAAACTCAGTTTACTGCAAAGGACACCCACAGACTCAAAATTGGGAGACTAGATAAGGATCTTCCAGGCAAATGGAAATAGAAAATTGTGGGAGAGTAGCTATTCTGATATCAAAGCTGTCTTCCAGCTATCAAAAGTTATAAAGGACACTACCTAATTATAAAGGTTCAATCCACCAGCAAAAAATATCCGCCCTAAACATATATGATTCCAACACAGAAGCAACAGGTTCTATTAAATAACTACTAAATAAATTAAGAGAGAATGTGGACTCTCACACAATCATTGTTCAAGACCTAAATACCCCTACTAACAGCCTTAGAACAATGCAAAAGAAGAAGATTCAGAAATTCTGTTCAACACTTGATCAAATGAACTTAATAGATATCTACACAATACTTTACCCCACAACTACAAAGTATACATTCTGTTCATCAGCACATGAAACATTCTACTCATCAGCACATGAAACATGCAACAAGATTTATCACATTCTCGGATATAAATCAGGCTTAAAATCTTGAAAAAATCAAAATAATCTCATGCATTTTCTCAGATCACAGTAGAATAAAAATAAGTGTTGCCACCAACAAGTTCCCCCCAAAACACACAAAAATATGGGCACTAAACAACATGCAGCTGAATGACTTTTGGGTCAAAATGAAAATCATGACAAAATAAATATATTCCTGGAAACAACTGAGAACTAAGAAATACCAGAATCTTTAGAATGTCATGAAGATAGTGTTAAGAGGAAAATTCATAGCATTGCACAAACACACTAACAAAACAAAAAGATCTCACATATATAGGCTAATGTCACACCTAAGGGAACTGGAAAGGCAAGATCGCCAAAATTCTAACTTTAACAGAATAATCCAGATCACCAAGAAAAAAATCACAAGTTTGGGACATAGAAGACACAAATATCATAGAAAGGATAAAGAAGAGAAAAAGCTGGTTCTTTGAAAGAAAAATAAAATTGATAGACCCCATGGACAGATTAAATTTTTAAAAAAGAGAGAAAGTTTAAATAAATAGAATTAGAAATGCAAAAGAAGAAGTCACAACTGATTCTGAAGGAACGCTAAAGATTACAAGATATTACTATACATACTTGTATACAAATAAACTTGAAAACCTTAAGGAAATGGAAGACTTTCTAACATCACAAAACTTTCCAAGGTTGAAATAGAAAGAAATTGAAACTTTAAACAGACCTATAACAATCCAGGAAGTCGATCAGTCATAAGAAATCGCCCACTAAAAAAAAGTCCTGGACCATGTTGCTGGACCATGTGACTTCCCTGAATTTTATAATACATACAAGGATAAACTGATACCAGTCTTATCAAAAATATCTCAGGCAGTCAAGAAAGATGGAATTTTTCCCAAATCATTTTAGGAAGTTAGCATCACACTGGCTCCCAAACCTGGCAAAGACCTAACAACAAAAGATAATTACAAGTCAATCTCCTTGAATACAGTCACAAAATTCTCAAGATTCTAGAAAATCAGATCCAACACACATCTGAAGGATCATCCACTATGACCAGGTGGATTTTATTCCTGGGATGCAGTGCTGGCTCAATATTCACAAAAACAGAAATGCAACTCAATACATTAACAGATGTAAAAACAAGAATCACATGATTATATCATTAGATACAGAAAAAGCATTAGTCAAAATCCAACTTCCCCTCTCATTAAAAAAACCCTTGAACACTTGGGACTAAAAGGGACATTTCTCAAAACAGTAAGAGACATCTATGATAAACGTACAGTCAACATTTTGCTCAATGGACAAAAATTGGAAGCATTCCCCTGAGAATGAGAAGAAGATAATAGTTCTCACTCTCAGCCCTCCTGTTTAACAGAATACTGGAAGCCCTAGACAGAACAATCAGGCAAGATAAGGTAATCGGGATTCAAATAGAAAAATAGAAAGTTAAGCTATCCTTCTTTTCAGGTGGTATGATTCTATACCTTGAAAACCCAAGGGAGTCTATCAGTAGCCTCTTTGCACTGATAAATGAGCATGGTAAAGTTTCGGGGTACAAAATTACTGTTGAAAAGACAGTTGCATTTTTATACACCAGAAACAAGCAAATAGAGAATCAAATAAAAAACATAATCCCACTCACAATAGTCACACACACACAAAATAAACAACTTGGCATTCACCTTACCAAATAAGTGAAAGAGTTTTACAATGAGACAATGAGAACTAAGATACACTGCAAAAAGAAATCAAAGTTAACACAAACACTCCAAGGAAAGACACTCCTTGCTCATAGATTAGAACAATCAATACTGTCAATGTGTAGATCCTACCTAAGGCAATCTACAGATTTAATGTAATACTCAACAAATTACCAACTTCATTTTTCTTAGAGGAAATGATACAGAAATTCATTTGGAAACAGAAAAGAGCATGAATAGCCAAAACAATCCTCCACAAAAGGAACAATGTGGGCAGTATCAGACTTACAGACTTTAAACTTCATTACAAGACTACAGTAACTAAAACAGTCTGGAATTGGTACAAGAATAGATGCATAAACCAATGGAATAAGACAGAGATGCCAGAAGAAAATACATGGTCTCAACCAAATCTTCTTTCATAAAGACACCAATAACAATCACTAGAGAAAGAAGACCATATTCAGCAAATAGTGCCAGGAAAACTGGCAGATCACATGCATAAAAAATAAAACTGGACCCCTACCTATCACCAAATACAAACATCAACTCAAAACTGATCAAGGACTTAAACATAAAACTTCAAACTATAAGAAACCCAGAAGAGGTGAGTATGCGTGTCACAGAGGGTGAGTGAAAATGCATCAGTCCGGGCTCAGTGGCTCAGCCTGTAATCCCACGCCTTTGGGAGACTGAGGTGAGTGGATTGCCTGAGCCCCTGGGTTCAAGACCCGCCTGGGCAGCGAGACCTCATCTCTACAGTAAATCAAAAAATCAGCCGGGCGTGGTAGCGCATGCCTGTAATTCCGGCTACTCGGAAGGCTGAGGCAGAAGGATCGCCGGAGCCCAGCAGGTCGAGGCTGCGGTGGCCAGGAGCAGCCACTGCACTCCAGTCTGGTCGCAGAGTGAGACTCCAACTCAAAAAAAAAAAGAAAAAAAAAAAAGAAAGTGCATCAGAAGGGAGACTTGGGTTCATGCACCCGGGGCTCTCCTCCAGAGGTGACTGCAGCCCCCACCGCCCTAAGATTGAAGCCACCAGAGAGCAGGGTCATCTGTTCTCAGGGTTCTCTTGAGAAAAGCCTGCCAAATCCAGCAATTCTCATTGCCTGGTGTCCAGCCCACACTATCACCTGAGATAGCAAAGTGGCTGAAGCCCCAGATTTGATTTGCAGCGAAAGAAGATTGGGGAGATCTGGAAAGAGGAGCCACAGCACCAGTGAGGAAATGCCAACTGGAGCTATTTTCTCTGTCCCAAAATCAGGCAGAGACCTGCATTGCCCAGCCCAGTGCCACCCACCCTCCAACTTGGGACCTGGAGGTAATCTCATCAAACTCAAAGAGTCAGGCACCCCTCCCCCAAGCTGTATCAGACACAGACAGGTCAAATCTCAGTGGGAGACTTGACAGCAAAAAGTTGAGTGAGTCCAGGTCTGAACCACCTTCCTCCCAAAGTAGGCCTGGGACACCTGACCCACGCTGAGAGCAATCCTATCAGTTTGCACTGGAAGCAGGAGGTGCAGGGGCTGGAGATCAGAGCTGAAAGGAAGTTGAACTTACAGGAATGAACTCAGAGTGAGTTTGTTTTGTCTGTTTGTTTTGCTCATTTTGGTTTGTTTTATGTTTTAGTCTTTTTCCTCTCTTTCTGTTTTAATCACTTTTTTGTACTTGTATTGTTTCTGTTATTTTATTGCTGGTTTTTTAGACTTCCTATATGTCTATGAATATTTTGAGAGGGAGTACATCATCAACAGGGTTTTTTTTTGTGGTCAGTTTGTATGCTGCTATGATTGTCTATATGTTTTAGTTTTTTAAAACCTTTGATATCTTTGTTTGTGTCTCTTTTCATTTGCTAGTTGGTATGTCTGTCAGTTTTCCCTCTTACTCTTCTCTTTCTCTCCACCTTCCTCTCACCCCCCTCCTTCCTTTTTCCATTTTTTTCCTTTTCCTTATCTCACTTTGCTTTTAAGGAACAAACCTATACCCTCACTACATGGACAGATTATAAGGCAGTGGGAAATGGGTTCCAGGAGGCTCACACACTTGTCAGTGGATACTGGAATCTGCAGATAGATTCTGAATCAAAGCTGCCACCCTAAATTAAATCTCAAAACTGCAAAAGTATAGCCCCTAACCCACAGTCCAGCTTCAGAATTGAACAAAGCAAGAGAAGCCACATGAAGAAGAAAAGGAGATTGAGAAAACAGAAGTGAAAGCTACCTCCCCATGTTCAATAACAGAATTCAAGAAGAGGTTAAAGAAAGCGGGGGGGGGGGAAAAATTTACACAAATAAAGAAGAATATGGGTCTCACACAGAGCCATGGGAGATCAGACACTGAGAATACAGACTTCAGAACACAACCAATGAAGAACCACCAGAATGACTGATCTCACACCACAAACCCAGATATAAAGACATCAATAAAAAGAATAAGTAGATTTGAGGAGAAACAAGAGGAAAGAATGAAGGAGTTAATAACTGAAATGACAGCAGTAAAAAATACAGTGAATGAAATAAATAACAAACTGATAGACATGGAAAGCAGAAATAGCCAAGCAGAAGAAAGAATCTCAGAGCTTAAGGGTCAAAATTTGGAACTAACCCAAACTATCAAAAACAGAGAAAAGAAGCTTAGAAAGACAGAACAAAATCTTTAAGAGATGAGTGATTATTTCAAGAGACAAAACCAAAGAGTAGTTGGACTTCCTGAGGCAGAAAGAGAGACAGAGACCACCCTGGAATAAACATTCCATGAAATTATCCAAGAAAACTTCCCTCATCTCATCAGCGATGCAACCATTCAAACACGAGATTCAGAGAATGCCTGTGAGACAAAAAATGAGAAGAACAATTCCTAGACACATAATAATTCACTTACACAAAGTAGGCATAAAAGAAAAATTCTAAAGGCACCAAGAGAAAAAAGTCAGCCTACCTACCAGAGAAGACCAATTAGAATAGCAGCAGTTTTATCTACAGAAACACTTCAGGCAAGGAGAGCTTAGAACCCAATGTTCAAAGTTCTCAATGATAAACAATTTTAACCAAGAATTACCTACCCAGCTAAGCTTCATCAGTGATGGAGGATTAAAACCTTTCCCAGATATATAATCCCTAAGAGCTTACTCTGCCTGCAGACCAGCTGGTCTATAGAGCTGGTCTATAAGGAACACTTAAGAAAGTATTAAACATAGAAGAAAGAAAAAACAAACAAACAAAAAGAAGAATGACAATTCCCTACACAAGAATGCAGGAAAAAGGTTGGAAATATACATGAATCAACCCCCCAAAAAATAAAAATAAGAAAAAGCACAACAGCAACAACAAACACTATAAGAACCTCATGACAGGGATAAACTCTCACATTTCAATAACTAGCCTGAATGTGAATGGACTAAATGCACCACTGAAAAATGTAGAATGGCAAAATGGATAAAATATCATGAGGAAACAATATGCTATCTCCAAAATACTCATCTCACCAGAAAGAACACTCACAGACTCAAAGTAAGAGGATGGGAAAAAAATTTTCAGGCAAACAGGACACAAAAGAAATCAGGAGTCATGATCTTATATCAGACAAAATACCCTTTAAGTGATCCAAAATTTAAAAAGAGACAGAAGTTTACTACATAATGGTAAAAGGTTAAATCCATCAACAAGAAATATCCATCCTAAACATATATCTACCCAACAGAGGAGCACCAAATTTTATAAAGCAGCTTCTAGGTAAAATTTAAAAATATATTGACTCAGACACTATCATAGCTGGGGACTTAAACACCCCACTCACAATCCTAGATATATCATCAAGACAAAATACAAGGAGTTCTAGAACCTCAATATGACACTTGACCAAAGGGACTTAATTGATACCTATAGAACACTTAACCCAAAGACCACAGACTATACACTCTACTCATCAACACATGGATCATACTCTAAAATTGACCACATCCTCAGCCATAAATCAAGCATGAACAAATTTCATAAGAATAAATTTCTGCCATGAACCTTCTCAGACCACACTGGAATAAAAATGAATATAAACACCAAAGTACCCCCAAAACCCACAAAGACATGGACACTAAAGAGCATGATGCTAAACAACTCTCGGGTCAACATGGAAATCAAAACAGAGATTAAAAGATACCTGCAAACAAATGAAAATAAAGAAACATCTTACCAGAACCTCTAGGATGCCGTGAAAGCAGTACTAAGAGAGGAATTCATATTTCTACAAACACACATGAAGAAAATGGAAAGATCACACAATAATAGCCTAAAAAAATCACCTAAGGCAGCTGAAAAAGCAAGACCACAAAAACCCTAAATTCAGCAGAAGAATCCAGATCACCAAAATAAAAGCCCAAATTCAGGACATAGAAGACAAAAAGACAATACAAAAAATAAATGAAACCAAAAACTCGTTCTTTAAAAGGATAAAAAAGATTTGTGGTCCCCTAGCTAGACTGACTAAGAAAAACGAGAGAAAAAGCCCAAATAAATACAATCAGAAATGTAAATGATCAGGTCACAGCTAAACCTAAAGAAATACAAAAGATTATCAGAGACTACTATATATAATTATGTGGAAAAAGTTGAAAGCCTAAAGGAAATGGAGGACTTTCTGACACCACACAACCTCCCCAAGTTGAAACAAGAAGAAATTGAGACCCTCAATAGACCAATACCAACCCAGAAAATTGCCTATGTCATGAGAAATCCACCTACCAAGAAAAGCCCTGGACCAGATGACTTTTCAGCAGAATTCTACAAAACATACAAGGAGTAACTGATACCAATCGTACTGGAGGTATTCCAGGTGATAGAGAAAGCTGGAACTCTCCCAAAACCATTTTATGAAGCTAAAATCACATTGATACCCAAACCAGGTAAAGATCCAACAAAGAAAGAGAATTACAGGTCAATATCTTTGAGGAACATAGATGCTAAAATTCTCAACAAGATCCTAGCAAATCGAATTCAACAACACACCTCAAAAAGCATCCACCACTGCCAAACAGGCTTCATCCCTGGGATGCAGGGCTGGTTAAACATTTGTAAGACCATAAACGTAATTAAATACATCTACAGATATAAAAACAAAAATCACATGACTGTATCATTAGATGAGGAAAAAGCTTTTGACAAAATTCAGCATCGCTTCTTGATAAAAACCCTTGAGCATCTAGGCATAGATAGGACATACCTCAAAAATAGTAAGAGACTTCTATGAGAAACCCACAGCCAGCATACAGCTAAACTGACAGAAATAGGAACAATTTCCCATGGAAACCAGAGTAAGACAAGGATGCCCACTCTCACTTCTCTTTTTCAACATAGTTTTGGAAGTCATAGCTAGAGCAATCAGACAACATAAGAAGATCAGAAGTATCCAAATAGGAAAATAAGATGTCAAGTTATCCCTCTATGCAGATGACACAATTCTATACCCCCCAAACCCAAGAGAATCTGTCAAAAACCTATTTACAATGTTAAAAGACTTTGGCAAAGTCTCAGGGTATAAAATCAATGTGCAATAGATAGTCACATTTCTACACAACAACAATAAACAAGCAGAAACCCTAACAAAAAGCACAATTCCATTAACAATAGCTAGAAAAAAAATCAAATACCTTGGCATCTTCCTAACCAGAGACATGAAAGGCCTTTACAATGAAAACTACAAAACACTGCTCAAAGAAATCAAGATGACACAAACAAATGAAAAAATATTCCATGCCTATGGATTGAATGACTCAATATTGTTAAGATGTTTATCCTACCCAAGGCAATCGACAGATTTAATGCAGTATTCATTAATTTGCCAACAGCATTCTTCTCAGAATTGAAAGCAATACAGTAATTCATATGAAAACATAAAAGACTACGAAGAGCTAAAACAATCCTTAGTAAAAGAAACAAAGAAAAAGGTATCACACTTCTAGACTTCAAACTTTACTATGAGGCTACAGTAATCAAAACAGCCTGGTATTGGTACAAGAACAGGCACATAGACCAATGGCAGGATAGAGATTCCAGAAGCAAAGCCTCAATTTCTCAGCCAACTCATTTTTGACAAAGCCTCCAACAACAACCACTGGGGGGAGGAGAACCTATTCAGTAAATGGTGCTGGGATTACTGGCTACCACATGCAGAAGATTGAAACAGGACCCCTACCTATCACCATACACAAAAGTCAACTTTCAATGGATCAAAGACCTAAACATAAAACCTCAAACTATAAGAATCTTAGAAAACGCAGAAGACACCCTTATAGAAATTGGAACTGGCAATTAATTCCTATTCAGAATGCGAAATGCCCATACCTTAAGAAATAAGATAGATAAGGGGGGCCTCATGAAACTAATGAGCTCTGCAAAGCAAAAGAAACCATCAAGAGAGCAGGGAGACAGCCCACAGAACTGGAAAAAAATATTTATCAACTGTATATCTGACAAAGGCCTAACATCTAGGATCTACAAAGGACTCAAATGCACCAAAAGGAAGAAACCAAACAGCCCCTTTAAAAAGTGGGCAAAAGACATGGAAAGACATTTCTCAAAAGAAGATATACAAGCAGCCAACAGACACATGAAAAAGTACTCAGCCTCACTCATCATCAGAGAAATACAAATCATAACCACCTTGAGATATCACCTAACCCCTGTAAGAATGGCCATCATTAATAAAACAAGCAACAGACGCTGGCAAGAGTGCAGAGAAAAAGGAACGTTTCTACACTGCTGGTGGGAATAGAAACTAGTGCAACCAGTTTGGAAGACAGTGTGCCAGTATCTGAAAGAACTAGAAACTGACCTTCCATATGACCCAGCTGTTCCCCTATTGGGAATATACCCAGAGGAACCCAAATCATTCTACAAAAAAGATACCTGCACACATATGTTTGTTGCAGTTATATTCACAATTGAAAACACATGGAACCAACTATGTTGCCCATCGAAGCTGGATTGAATTTTTAAAAAGTGGTACATATACACAATTGAATATTATGCAGCCATAAGGAAGGACAAACATATGGACTTCACAGCAACTTGGATGGATTTAGAACTGATCATATTCAGTGATCTATCACAGAAACAAACAACAGAGTACCATATGTTCTCACTCATAAGCGGAACTTGAACAACTATAATACTATAAGAGAATGATCGTCAGTAGTAGAAAACTGTCAGGGGAGGGGGGTGGGATTGGCAGTTGAGGGAAATGGTTAGGTCAGGGAGAGGCATACCTCATCAACAAGGGTAACTGCATAATGAACATTTGTAAACCTAACCCTGAATTGTACCCCACATCTTTATAATTAAAAAAAGAAAGGTAACTCCTACATGGGCCCCGAACAATAATTCTATGAACACATAGGAGAGATCAGCAGTTGCTGAGTACTGCTAGGGGAAGGAGGGAGGGATCAGGATAGGGACCTTGTGACAACACATAGGGTACCAGGTTCAATACCAGGGGAATGAGGACCAGTTCAAGGACCAAACTTCACCTGCATGCAGTCTACCTATGTAGTTAATCTTCACCTGTACCCCACATTTCTATAATAAGGTAAGTATTTTTAATAAAGAATTACTATTTTTTTCAGTGCAAGCAGGTTTTTGACAGATTATTTTGGAATTTCGTGGTATAGGATCATAGCATCAGCAAAGAGGGATAACTTGACTTCCTCTTTTCCTATTTGGATACCCCTGATTTCCTGCTCTTGTCTAATTTTCCTATTTAGGACTTACAACACAATGTTGAACAAGAGGGGTGAGAATTGGCAGTCTTGTCTTGTTCCAGTTTTCAGGAGAAATGCTTCCAGTGTCTGTTCATTTAGAAATATGTTAGCTATGGGTTTATTGTAGGTGGCACTTACTATTTTGAGGTATGTACCTTCTATACCTAGGTGTTTGGGGTTTTTTATCAAGAAGGGATGCTGATTTTATTTTTAAAAAGTTTTTTCTGCCTCTAATGATGTAATCATGTGGTTCTTGTTTTTATATCTGTTGATGCATTTAATTACGTTTATGGTCTTATAGGTGTTGAACCAGCCCTGGATCCTGGGGATGAAGACTACTTTGTCATGGTGGATGAATTTTGAGATGTGTCTTTAGATACAATTTGCTAGAATCTTTTTCAGGATTTTTTTAGAATGGCAACAACAGATGCTGGCAAGGATGCAGAGAAAAAGGAACGCTTCTACATTGCTAGTGGGAATGAAAACTAGTGCAACTCTTTGGAAGACAGTGTGGCAATTTCTGAAAGAACTAGAAATTGACCTTCCATATGACCCAGTAATCCCCCTACTAGGAATATACCCAGAGGAACTCAAATCATTCTACAAAAAAGATATCTGCACACGCATATTCATTGCAGTTCTATTCACAATAGCAAAAGCATGGAACCAACCGTGCTGCCCATTGAAGCTGGACTGGTTAAAAAAAAAGTGGTACATATACACAATTGAATATTACGCAGCAATAAAGAATGACATATGGACTTTGCAGCAACTTGGATGGATTTAGAATCAATCATACTCTGTATCTATCACAGAAACAAAGAACAGAGTTCTTATCTATCACAGAAACAAAGAGCAGAGAACAATGTTCTCACTCATAAGTGAACCTTGAACAATTATCATAATATTATAAGAAAGAGACTGGCAGTAGTGGAAAACTGTCAGGGTAGGGGAAGTGGAATTGACATTTGAGGGAAACTGCCAGGAGAGGCAGGGGCACACCTCATCAACAAGGGTACCTGCGTAATGAACTTTTGTATACCTAACCCTGAATTGTATCCCACATATTTAAAATAAAAAAATTAAAAATTTTTAAAAAAGAATTACCATTTTTAAAGTTTTTATTGAGATAATGTATTGCTCTGTTGTCCAGGCTAGTCTCTTACTCCTGGACTCAAGTAATTCTCCTGCTTCAGCCTCCCAAAATGCTGAAATTGCAGGAATAAGTCACCATACCTGTCTATGAATGACTTTAATATGTGAGAGAACAAGAAAGAAGTTAGAATGGGAATTGAAATACTCCACAGTAAAGTCAAAGATAACTATGAAAAAAAGTAATTTTTCAGTAAGTGAATTAAAATAGTAAACAGCAAAGTAAATATCAAGTACTAATAAAGTAATATTTTCAATTTTGACTTAAGGATAATTTCAAAGACTACATATATATTACTGATAGCCACAGATATTACTATTCTGATATTCTAATCCTTAAACATTCTTATTTGTAAGAAAACATTTAAACATAATTTAAAATGAAAAATTATTTTAAAAATCTTTTGTAATTTATTTGCCATGTGAGGTATTTATTTAATGATATTTATATAATAGCAATTGTTCAAAGTTTCATGTCTATAACATATTTATAAGTCTAGTTTTTTCTATGGCTTTAATTAGTATGATTAATAAATAAATAGGCTATTATTTTTGCTCAAAAAGTAAGTTACATTTTCAAGATATTTAAATAATTGGAAAAACATGCTTATACATTTATCTATATGGTTGCCTTTTGCTGTGCTCTTAATTTCCTAAAAATCCATATTTATTTGTTATCATTTTTCATTCACTTCAAGAGTTTCCTTCATTTCTTGTACTTTGGGTCTGCTCATGATTAATTCTTTTTGTTTTGTAAGTCTTAACAAGGTTTTGTAAATCTGTACTAGTCATTTATTTTGTCCTCATTTTAAAATATGTTTTGCCAGCAATATTTTGTATATAGAGATTTCTACAACGATTTTTCCTCTTTTTTTTTTCAGGTTGTTCTATATGTTGCTCCATTTTCTTCTAAATTGCATTGTTTTTGATAAGTAATCTGCTAGTATCCTTATTTTTGTTTCACAGAACATTATGAATGTGGTTTTACCATTGACTTAAAGAAAAGACAACTTGTTTTAAAAAATGCAATTATACCCCATTTAATGTAAGTGAAGTTTTCTCTTTCTCCTTTTTCTCCCCTTCCTTCTCTCCCACTACATCCTCCTGCTTCTTTCTTCTCCTCTGTCTCCTATGATTAAGCCTCATTGACCTGAATAGATCTAAGGATTTATAATTTTCATCAAAACTGGAGAATTTTTGCTGTCATTGATTCAATTACTTTTCTTCTTCTCCACTTAAGCATGCCAATTATTAATCACACATGATGTTTTCAACTGATTCTCTACTCACATTTTTGTTTGGTTTGGTTTTTCCCTTGACATCTTTCTGTGTCTTCCTATTCATTAGCCTTTTCTTCTGTAATACTAAATCTACCATTAACCCCATTCAACTGCTTTTTTATCTTACACATTGTAATTTTCATTTCTATAAGCTTGATTCTGCTTTATTTCTAATGAACCTGTCTGAATTTAATCTTAGAACATATGGAATACGTTATAATAACTCTTAATTTTCTTGTTTTCCAAGTCTAACATCTCTGCCATTTCTGGAGCTTTTTAAACAGATTATTGTTGATGCTTTTGCTTCATCATCATAGGTTACATTTTCCTGCTTCTTGGCATGCCTTGCAAAGTTTAGCGGTCAGATATTGTGCTCTTGAGTGAAGAATAGGTTTGAAAACACACACACACACACACACCTTTCTACTTGTCTGTAGGATGAAACTAAATTACTAAGTTACTTGACCACTCTTTATCTTGCTTTTAAAATTTTCAGGTGGAACAAGATGTGTGTTTTTTCTAGGGCTTATAGCTAAACTGAGATCAGAACCTTTTAAAACTCTACAGCCAGTTGATTATTTGAGAAGTTTTCTAGTCTTGATATTGGTAAAAGGAAATATTCAATACCCTGTACATCTCTAGATGTCATTCTAGGTACTCCCATCACATGAATGTATCAATCAGTAATCTTTAGAATACCAGCAGCAAGGCTCCACATATTTCAAAATTATCTGATTTTCTGCTTTAGTTCTACCTGCCTTGGTCTTCTTAGAATCTCAGCTTCTTTTCTTCAATCTGTAAGTCTAAGGGATCTATGTTTTCTTCCCAATGCCGAAGTCAACTGTTCTGAGGCAGTAAGTTGAGTCCGTTTCATCTCATTTGTTATACAACTCTAGGGAATTATTGCCCTTTATTATCTGACATCTTGTGGATGTTGAGAACAGTTGAAATTATATTGTTCAGACTTTGATAGTTTGCTTGTTATTTCAATTGAAAGGGGAACTCTGGACCCTTTTGCTTCATTTTGAAAAACAATGGCATTCCAAGAATATTTTCATTTCTATATTAATATATTCATAAGATAATGTATACAAATGCAATATTTTGCTGTGGAGATATATCATATATATGCAACATTTAAAGTAATACTAGGACAGAAGGTGGGGTGCCTATAAGTAAAATTGTGCTGCTACAGGTTTTTGCCTATTGCATAAAGTGGTATTATTAACTATAAGAGATTTTAATAAGTTAAAGTTGATTTTTATATCCTGAGAGCAATCACTAAAATACACACAAACTAGCAAACATATACATAAGGTTAGCTAAAAGCCAACAAAGTAAATGAAATGAAATTACCAAAAATGTTATAATAATTCAAAATAAGTTTACATTTGAAACCAAAAAATAAAGTTTTTAAAGTATAAAAAAGAGAACAAATATAAAGCAATAATTAAATACTGTATATACAAACTAAACATGGAGATTATAAAATAGAGATTATCATTTGATTTAAAACATAACAAGATTATCTGTAAGCTATTTATGGAAAATACAATTAAAAAATAAAAATACAGATAGATTGAATTTAAAATGGTAAAAAAAATTGAGAATAGAACAGCATTAGTAGCTACATTATAAATCAGACAAAATATTTATCCAGATGGAAAAATATTTCAGAATAATGAAAATTTTACTTCACAAAGTATAGTAAAGCTATAAAGCAAAGCTTTCTGATATATGGAATAAGCTCTGACAAGTATCAAATGAAGACAAACTTATTATACGGTGTTAATTCAACTCATAAGACTGGGGTAAATGGGAAAAAAAAGTTGGGTAATTTCAAGTTGCATGATATGTTAATTCAAATATTCTTATTTTACTCAATCAAGTATGACTTGGTATACATCATTTGGAAATAATGAGCAATATTCAATCTAATTAAAATTGTACATATCTGATGACTGAGCAATACCACTCAAGCTTCATAGCATTAGAGACAAGATAGTTATTGGAACACTCTTTTGTAGCAGAATTCAGAACAACAAAAATATCTATTAATAGGAGAAAAAAATGTGCTACCAAAAAAATGGTTTGATGTCATAATTAAAAAACCGTACTTTTAACATGGTTAGAGTTGGAAGTCAAAGTACTGATCAAGAAACTAGTCATCAGATTATATTTTAAATATTATAATCTCAATATAAATTTAATTAAAAATATTTATAGGCACAATATACAAATCCACCATTAATGGATCTATATATAAACAGATTAAAAGCCAGTGACATTAATTGGAAATAAACATCTCAAGAATAGTAATCCTGGTAGAGTGTAGAAGTCTGGAAACAAGACATAATAATTTTTAGAGTATTTCAACTTTATCTCTTAAGTTTGCAATTTTTATTAAAGCAAGTAGATTTAGCTAAATATGCTAAAGCATAATATTATTTCAAAGTATAGGTAAAATATACATAAAAGTATCTTGTACTTTATCCTTAACTATGTTTAATTAAAACTTTTTCAAATCAAAGGGATAAGAACAAATGCACAAATGCAGAATTAGAAAGAAAAATAAAGGTAAAAGAAAAATATCAACTTCAGGATCATTGGTAGGAACTTTGCAACTATACAAGGAAAGAGATATACTACCCTCATTAATCACCTTTTTCCTAACATAAGTTGGTGATACCCAGACTGCTATTTAAAATAAGTAGTAATTATCAAAGTATTTGCATATGTTAATATATGTGTTTATTATAATACTAAAAATTATAAAACAAAAGGAAGTGTTTCCAAAGACAGAACATACATGTGCATTTTGGACTATAATAGTCTAGACATATCTTGGAGCACATTAACATATCTTGGAAAAATGGTTGCCTCTGTGTGGTTATTTGAAATGAGAGAGTTTTGAAGAATAAAGCACTGATGTAGGAATATACACATCTTTTTTTTAATGTAATTCTAGTGAGCATATTAAAGCCATATACCAAAATTTAAAAATATTTATTTTAAAATTTATATTCTCAAAATATATAGTTGCAGAACATTTCACAGATGAGTAGTTTCTAAACTTTAGAAATAAAAAAATTTTGTGAACATTTTCTGAATGATAAAAAACAACTTTCTCAAATTTTATGAAAGATAACACATTACTTGCAAAACCTGGAAAACATAATATGAAAAATAACTAATTTTAAATGCCTTTTTAAAATTTTTATTTTAAAGTTGTGGCATACAAGACAGAATTGTATATATAAGTGGTTTAGGAGTACAGGAAATGTTTTGGAAACCCCATAGGAGTTCCCTTCACCTGGATTAGGATCAGACACCCTTATTAATGTTATGTATTCCCCTCCCAGCAGTGTCACGCTACTGCCAATTCCATTTTTTTTAGTATTATGATACTTATTATGATACTTATGATTATTATGTTCAGGGTCCACTTAAGAGTGAGACCATGTGGTACTCAGTTTTTTGTTTCTGTGCTGGATCACTGAGTATGATAGACCCCAAGTTCATCCAAGTTGCTGCAAAGTACATAATTTTGTCTCTCTTTATGGCTGCATAATATTCCATCATGCATAGGTACCACATTTTTTTATCCAATCCAGTTTCGATGGGCAGCATTGTTGGTTCCATATTTTGCTATCATGAGTAGTGCTGTCATAAACATGCACGCGCAGGTATCCTTTTTGTAGAATAATTTGAGTTCCTCTGATTATACTCCTAGAAAAGGGTTGCAGGGTCATATGGAAGGCCAATTTCTAGTTATTTTTAAAATGTCCCACTTTTTTCCTTACAGGTTGAATTCGTTTACACTTCCAACAGTGTAGAAGCATTCCTTTTTTTTGCATTCTCACCAGTATCTGTTGTTTTAAGTTTTATTAATATTAGCCGTTCTAACTGGAGTTAGGTGGTATCTCAATGTGGTTTTGATTTGCACTTCTCTAATGATTAGTGAGGCTGAGCATTTTTTTCATGTGTCTATTGGCTGCTCATATATCTTCTTCTGAGAAGAGTTTATTAATGTATTTTGCCCATTTTTGAATGGGGCTGTTTGTTTTTTCCTTCAGGCACAGTTGATTTACTTGTAGATTATGGATGTAAGACCTTTGTCAGATATACAGCTAGAAAATTTTCCCATTCTCTGGACTGTCTCCTCACTCTCTTGATGGTTTATTTTGCTTTGCAGATGATTTTCAATTTGATAAGGTCCCACTTGTCTATCATATTTCTTATGGCATGCACCGCTGTGGTTTTTATTAGGAATTGTTTGCCTATTCCAATTTCAGTAAGGGTATCTCCTGTAATTTCTAAGAGTCTTATAGTTTGAAGTTTTACATTTAGGTCTTTGATTCATTTGGAGTTTATTTTTGTGCATGGTGATAGGCAGAAGTCCTATTTACATTCTTCTGCATGTGGTCAGTTTTTCCAGCACGATTTACTGAATAGGTGACCTTCTTCCTTGTGGTGGTTGGTCAAATCTTTGTCCAACATGAGTTGATTGAGAAATTGGGGTTTTGCTTCCAGGATCTCTAATCTGTTCCATTCGTCTATATGCCTGTGTTTGTAACAATACCAGGCTGTTTTAATTATTGTAGCCTTATAATACAGTTTAAAGTCTTGGGGGTGTGTGTGATATTTCCTACTTTGTTTGTTTTGCTGAGAATTGTTTTGACCATCTGTGATTGTTTTTGTTTTCATATGAATTTCTGCATTGTTATTTTCTGGTCTGAGGAGAATGTTGATGGTAATTTAATTGTTATTGCACTGAATCTGTAGATTGCCTTGAGTAGAATAGACATGTTTAAAATGTTGATTCTTCCATTCCATGAGCATAGAATATTTTTCCATTTGTTTGTGTTTCTTTGATTTCTTTAAGCAGTGTTTTGCCATTTTCATTATTGAGGTCTTTCACTTCTCTAGTTAGGAAGATATCAAGGTATTTAATTTTATCCTTTTGGTTTTCCAGGTATAGGATCATATTATCCACAAGAAGGGATAACTTAACTTCCTCCTCTCCTGTTTGGACATGCCTGATCAGATACCCCCTTTTTTTTTTTCCTGATTGCTGTAGCTGAAACTTCCAACACTGTGTTGAACAGGAGGGATGAGACTGGGCAGTATTGTCATGTTCCAGTTTTCAAGGGAAATGCCTCCAATTTATGGCCATTTAGTAATATGTTCACTGTGGATTTATCATAGATGGCTTTTACTATTTTGAGATATGTTCCTTCTATACCTAAGTGTTCAAGGGTTTTTATAAAGAATAGATGTTGGATTTTGTAGGAACCCTTTTTCTTCATCTAATGATGTAATCATGTGGTTCTTGTTTTTATAAATGTTGGTGTATTTAATTGCATTTATGGTCTTGTAGATGTTAAACCAACTTTGAATCATGGAAATGAAGCCTACTTGCTCATGTTGGATAATTTTTGAGATGTGTTGTTGGATCCCATTTAATGGAATCTTGTTGAAAATGTTTGCATCTATGTTTATTGGGGATATCGGACTGTAATTTTCCTTGTTTGTTGGGTCTTTGCCTTGTTTGAACATTAATGTAATGTTAGCTTCATAAAATGATTTGGAGATAGTTCCTCCTTTCTTGATTGCCTGGAATACTTTCTATAAAATTGGCCTTAGTTACTCCCTGTAGGTATTGTGGAATTCTGTTGGAAAACTATCTTGTCCAGGGCTTCTTTTTGTTGGTAGGTTTCTTATCATGGAGTCAATTTTCTGGATTGTCATTAATCTATTAGGGTCTCTATTTCTTCTTGTTTCAACCTTGGGAGATTGTGTTGTATCATAATATCCTTCTTCTTAAGTTTTTAAAAATTGTTTCCAGAGAAATGTGTGTAGTAATCTCTGATAATAATTTGTGCTTCTTCAGGGTTGGTTGTGACTTGGTCTTTTGTATTTCTGATTGCTTTTATTTGGGCTTTTTGTATCTTTTTCTTGGTCAGTGTGGCTAGGGGTCTGTCAATCTTATTAATCCTTTCAAAGAACCAGGTTTTTTTTCATTGACCTTTTTTCCTATGTTATTTTAATTTTCTATGTTCCATATTTGGGTTTTTACTTTGATAATCTGGATTCTTCCGTTGAAGTTAGGATTTTGATGGTCTCACCTTTCCAACTTCCTAAGGAGATTGTTTTAAAAAATTTTTCTTGAGGTGTGTTTGTAGAGCTATAAATTCCCCTCTTATTACTGCTTATATGGTATCCCAGAAGTATTCATTAGAAGTATCTTGTTCTTATTTGTTCCCAAGTAACTTTTAATTTCTGCTTTGGTTTCGGTATTGACCCAAGAGTTATTTGGCATTGTGCTAGTTAGTGTTCATGATTTTATGTGTTTGGGGTGGATTTGGTTGGTGGAGATATTTATTTTAATTACACTGTGGTCTAAGAAGGTGCATGGTAGCATTTTGATCTTATGGAATTTGTTTATGGTTGATTTATGGCTAAAAATGTGATCGATCTTGGAATATGTTTCATGTAGTGATGAGTAGAATGCTTATTTTGTGGTTCTTGGGTGGAGTATTCTGTAGGCATATATTAAGTCCATTTGGTCGAGTGTTAAGTTGAGGTTCTGGATCTTCTTGATTTTTTTGCCTTGATGATCTGTCTAGGGTTGTTAATGGGATATTTATGTCCCTGGTTATGATAGTGTTGCAACCAATATCTTTATTTAGTTTACTTAGTAGTTGCTTTATAAATACAGATGATCTTTTGTTGGGTGCATATATGGTTAGAATGAATATTTCTTGATTGTAGCTTTTATTATTATGTAATGTCCTTCTGTATCTTTTTAAAGTTCTGATAGCTTGAAGGTTGTGTTGTCTAGCATTAAAATCATGACTCTTGTTTTTATTGTTTTCCATTTGCCCGAAAGTTTGTTTTTCATCCTTTAACTTTGAGTTGTGGTCTTTTCAGTAATCAAGTGATTTTCCTGGAGGAAGCATATTGGTGGGTCATGTTTCTTAATCCAGTTTGCCATTCTATGTCTTTTCAGTGGTGCATTGAATCCACTGACTTATTATTGAAATGTGAGAGTTTATCCCTATCATGTGGCTCTTATAAGGATGTTTTTTTTTTAACTTTTGTGTTGATATATGTGTGTGTTTTCAATTTTCCAGTCATGAGGTATGTTGTGTTGATTCTGTTATTTTTTTTTGCATTCATGCAAAATGCATGGTTTTTCTTTCTTTGTTTGGTTTTTCTTCTTTGCTTAATATCTTCTTTTGCATCTCCTGTAAAGCTTGCCTGGAAACAGCCTAATCTTTTAGAAATTGGATACCTGGGAAAAATTTTAATTCTCCACTGCTGATGAAGCAGAGCATGGCTGGGTAGGGAATTCTTGGTTACAAGTGTTTATCTTTGAGGACTTTGAAAATTGGACTCCAGTCCCTTCTAGCTTTTAGTGTTTCTGTTGATAAGTCTATTGCCATACTGATTTGTGTCCTGGTTGATAGTCTGACCTTTCTTTCTTGCTACCTCTAGGGTTTTTTCTCCCCCACCCCACAGGATTTTCTTCTTTTATATTTGCTTTCTGTAGGCAAATTACTATTTGTCTAGGGATTGGTCTTTTTAGTTGATGTTTTGCGGAGGTTTTCTAAATCTCTTGTGCTTGGATGGGCATGTCTCTATAGAGAGGGGAAAGTTTCTTGGATAACATCCTGGAAGACTTGTTCCAAGGTGTTCTCTGTTTTCTGTTCTTCTGGGATATTGATCAGGTATCATTTGAGCCTCTTGATATAAATGCACATCTCTTAGAGTATTTGTGTTTTCTTTCTGAGTTTTCATTCAATGCTTTTAAAAGATTGGGTTAATTACATGTTTTGGTCCTTAAAGTCTGTGATTCTTTTTTCTGCTTAGCTAATTTTGCTTTCCATGCTTGTCCTCTTGTTATTCATTTCCTGGATAAAGTTTTTTTTTTTTGAACAAAATATCTCTGTTACAAGTTTTTTAGTGTTGTTTCTTGTCCTTATTGAGTCTTATTTATCCTTCTAATTGTCCCCTAATCATTATAATTAATGATTTCTATTATTTGGGCTTGAGGTCTGATTTTTTTGGTGTTGTCTTTTTGGAATACTGGGAATTATCTGTGTTCTTCTGTTGATTTTTCCTCATTTGTAACAAATGTCTTTCTTTTCTCTTTAATTCTATTGTTCAATGGTAGTGGTGGGGCTTTCACTCCTGTTTTTGCTCAGCTTTCTATTCTTTCCTGAGCAGAGACTCCAATTTTTTTCTGTTTTGAAACAGAGCTATGGGAAGAAAGTTTTGCTATTTCTTGTAGTTTTGAGAGTTGAATAAATTGGAGGGTAGAAATAAGGATCAGAAATTACTTGCTAAGTCCATATGGTCAAGGGTCAAGTTGTGGTTCCAGATCTCTTTGTTGACTTTTTGCCTCAATAATCTATCTGGGGTTATTAGTGTGATATTTAAATCCTCAGCTATAATAGGGTTAGAGTCAATATCTATTTTTTATTATTATTTACTTAGTAGTGGTTTTATAAATGCTGGTGATCTTTTTTTGGACATATATATTTAGGATGGAAATTTCATTTGATGGAATGAAGCTTTTATCTTTATGTAGTGTCCTCCCATATCTTTTAAATTTTTTGATAGCTTATGTGTCATTTTGTCTGCTATTTAGATCACAACTCCTGCCTTTTTTTGTGAATCATTTGCCTGGAAATTCATTTCCATCCTTTAACTTTGACACAAGAGTCTTGTGTGCTTCTCTTGTGGGAAGATAAGTTTTCTAGATGCACTGAATTATTAGCTCATGTTTTTCTATCTAGTATGCCATTCCATGTCTTTTCAGTGGACTTTTAGTTCATTCACGTTTAGGCTGATTATTAAAATGTGAGTGACTATCCCTGTCAAGAGGTTCTTAAAACGTTTATTCTTGTTTGTTTGTATACTTTTAACTTTTGGGTTGATATATGTGTGTATTTTCAAATTTGCAGTTATGTTGTATTCTTGGTTGATTCTGTGTTCTGCTGTTCTCTTGGGAAATGCATGGTCATTAAGCTTCTTCTGTGATTAATACCTTTTTAAACATCTCCTGTAGAGCTGGTCTGGAAGCTACATAATCTCTTAAGGTTTGGATGTCTGGGAAGAATTTTAATTCACCATCACTGTTGAAGCTGAGCTTGACTGGGTAGTAAATTCTTGGTTGAAATTGTTTATCTTTGAGGACTTATAAAATTGGAGTCCAGTCCCCTCTAGCTTGGAGTGTTTTTGCCTTTAAGTCTGCTGCTAGTCTGATTCATCTTCACCTCATTAAATCAAAAGCTTCTGCAAAGCATAAGAAACTATCAAGAGAGTAGGAAGACAGCCTACAGAATAGGAAAAAATATTGTCAACAGAATATCTGACAAAGGTATAACATTCAGCATCTACAAGAAACTCAAATGTGCCAAAAAGAAAAAAAAAAAATAACCCCATTAAAAAGTGGGTAAGAGCCGGGCTTGGTGGCTCAGCCTGTAATCCTGCGCCTTTGGGAGGCTGAGGTGAGTGGAATGCCTGAGCCCGCGGGTTCGAGACCCACCTGGGCAGTGAGACTTCATCTCTACAATAAATCAAAAAATCAGCCGGGCGTGGTAGCACATGCCTGTAATTCCGGCTATTCAGAAGGTTGAGGTGGAAGGATCACTGGAGCCCAGCAGGTCGAGGCTGCAGTGACCGGGAGCGGCCACTGCACTCCAGTCTGGGCAACAGAGTGAGACTACAACTCAAAAAAAAAGTGGGTAAAAAGACATGAATAGACACTTCTCAAAACAAGACACATGGGCAGGCAACAGACACCTCAAAAAGTAGTGAGCCTTGCTAATCATCAGAGAACTTTAAATCAAAACCACATTGAGATACCACATAACCCTAGTCAGAATGGCCATCATTAATAAAATAAAAAATAACAGATGCTGGGAAGGATGCAGAGAAAAGGGAATGCTTCTACACTGCTGGTGGAAATGTAAATTAGTTCAACCTTTATGGAAAACAGTGTGGCAATTTCTAAAAAAACTTGAAATTGACCTTCCATATGACCCAGAAAATTTCCTACTGAGAATATACCTGGAGGAACTGAAATCACTTTAAAAAGTATTCTGCATACACATTTATTGCAGCACCATTCACAATAGCAAAAATATGGAACCAACTATGCTGCCCAACAAAAGTGGACTGAATTTAACAAAATGTGGCACATACACATAATGTAATATTAAGCAGTCATAAAGAACAAAATTATGGACTTCAAGCAACTTTGATGGATTTAGAGTCTATAATACTCAGTGGTTTATCACAAAAATGGATAACTGAGTACCACGTGTTTTCACTCACAAACAGACCCTGAATATTTGTCATAGTTCTATAAGAAAGGGATTTGCAATAGTGGGATATTACCAGGTGAAGGAGGGAGTTGGGACACAACATCAATAAGAGTACAAACCAGTTGGATCTCAAACCAGGTGAAGTGGGACCAAAGGGAGGTCCAAACATTACCTGTATGATGACCATTTGTATTCTTTTTTTTTTTGAGTTGAAGTCTCACTCTGTTGTCAGACTGGAGTTCAGTGTCCACTCCCGGCCACAGCAGACTCAACCTGCTGGGCTCCGTCAATCCTTCCACCTCAGCCTTCCAAGTAGTTGGAACTACAGGCGCGTGCTACCACACCTGGCTAATTTTTTGATCTACTGTAGAGATGAGGTCTCACCAAGTTGCCCAGGAGGGTCTCGAACTCACGGGCTCAGGCAATTCACTCACTCAGCCTCCCAAGGTGCGGGATTACAGGCCGAGCCACCAAGCCTGGCGATCATTTGTATTCTTAATCCTGAATTGTACCCCACATCTTTAAAACAAAATAAAATAAAAATGCAAAAAAAGAACAAAAATCCAATAGACATGCATGCAAATTCATTCATACACTCACTCACACAGGGACTCATGCAGTCTGACCAGCTCCACCACCATCTTTTTTTCTATCCCCAGGTCTTATTTTTCAAAGATAATATTTTATTTTGTGTTCAACTTATTTTTTGAAGCACATAATGGTCTCTGCTGAATATTGCTTGTATTGAGCACAACTTATTTGCTTTAGCTAGTGGGGACTCAAAGGTTTGCTGCCAAGAATGAGCTCTGGGAATTGTTTGGAATATAGTTTTGTCATAATTATTTTCCAGGAGTATTTTGTTATTCCCTGGTTGTGGAATTTTTTCATATGCATGCAAAATTCCCAAGACCAATTCTATGCAGATTTCTGGAATACTTCTCAGTATCTCCTTCTTTTTCTTTAACTATGAGCTTTATCTGTACTACTCAGCAAGATTTGTGTCTCTCCTCCCTTAGCCACTGGATAGAAATTTCCTTAGCTAAACGTCTCGGGAAATGTTGAGCTTAATTTGTTACCCTCCATCTCTTAAGAACAATAGCTTCACACTGACTGCTGTCCAATGAATAAAGAAGATTTCCAGTATTTTGTCCAGTTTTCAAAATATTTTTAGTAGGTAATTTTGGCTTTACTAAACACTTAAAGCCAGAATCAAAATTTGTCCATTATTTTTATTAGTTACATTAGACTAGTAAAATTATCATGTAGAACACAAGCAAGATTCTATGTTTATTCTCCATCCTCTTCTTGGAAAGAGATATTAACAATACTAAAAATTATGAAGTGAGAGGAAAATCATTTTTGTGTATTACACACAAAAAAATTTAAGCTCTCATGTAAACAATTGTCTAAAACTCATCAGAGATGAAAATGATACTTAAACACATACTCACATGCATATACGCACAAATCCATACACAGTTCTTATAACTAGTATGTATATAATTTAAAATATTTTTAGTCTTAGAAAATGAAGTCATAGCACATAAAGTATTTAATTTTTTCAGTAATTCATTTAGAATCAAATATAAAAATAATATATAAGATGAATCTCTTGAATTATCTATTCCTTAAATTATTTTTAAGATTAAAATACCTCCAAGGAAACTTACAAGAATGTTTCTTTTTATATTATGACTTTATTAGACAGCCTATATGAATCAAGCAAGAAAGTGTGATTTTACAATATAGATATATTCAGGTTGTAAAAATGATAGAACATGAGTGTCTAATATGTGATCTTAAATTTTGTTAATATAATAACCAGCAAGGAAAATAAGTATAAGTTTTGTCAAGCAGATAAAATAAAAAGTCTTTGTAAAATAGTAAGCTACATAACTGAGGAACCCCTTATATGAAAGAAAACATTCCAAGGAGCAAAAACATAAAATTCCAAAGTAAAATTTCCATGAATTTTAAAATATGAATTAACTTTAAAAATAATAAAACTTAAGTGTATATACAGCAATATAAACTATCTTAAAATATCATGAATAATATAACAAAATATAAATCCACAAGAAAACTGAAAAGATAAAATGATTACATCTCCAGGAAAAGTAATAACGAAGTTTTGGAAGACAAGAAGCCAAATACTCTGCTCATTTCTATATCTCAGCATTGACCAACTTCCTTGGCTAAGTCTCAGTTCTCAGGGTTTCAGAATTTACAAAAGCTACAAGGAAAAGAAAACTTCATATCATCTGTACTCCCACTGGTCCTCACTTTCCAGAATCTTAGTTCGTTGGTCATTTTTGGTTCTTTAATTTTGTGATTTATTTGAATAATAATGCTATGTAAACAGTTTATTAATGTACAATGTTTGTAAAAAAATAAAGCTCAGATCATACTAGTGAAAAGTATTTTTTACAATGTGATAATAACAACAATGTAATCAGCACTGAGATCAATAATATGAATTTTTCTATTATTTGTCACCATTTTTATATAGTAGAATTTATGTATCCTATCATAGTCCTAGATACTAAATAATTTCAATAATCACCATGGATTAAGGGAAAGGGAAGTGGCTACAGCACAAGATAGAATTTAATTTTTTAATTTTTTAATTTTTTAATTTTATTTTATTATATAGATATGGAGTACAAATGAGAGTTAACTACATACATTAATTGCACCCAGGTGAACTTTTAACTTTTAACCGGCCCTCATTCCTCTGATATACTGAATTTCATTCATAGTCTTGTGAATGTGGAACCAGTTCTGCATTTCAGGGATGAAGTCAACATGGTCATGGTGGATGACCTTTGAAAGGTATTGTTGGATCCAATTTGCTAGAATCTTGTTGAGAATTTTCACATCAAAGTTCATCAGAGATACTGGCCTGTAGTTCTCTTTTCTCATTGGATCTTCGCCAGGTTTGGGTATCAGTATAATTTTAGCTTCATAAAATGAGATTAATTCCATAATTCTCCATTACCTGGAATACTTTTAATAAGATTGACCTCAACCCCTTCTTGTATGTCTTGTAGGATTCAACTGAGTTGATTTCTTGGATTGTTATAAGTCTGTTTAGCATTTCAATTTCTTCCTATTTTAAACTTGGGAGGTTGTGTAATGTCAGAAAGTCCTACATTTTCTTTAAGTTTTCAAGTTTATTTGCATACAGGTATTGATAAATATCTCGTATAATATTTTCAATTTCTTTAGGGTCAGTGTGACTTCACCTGTCACATTTCTAATTGTGTTTATTTGAATTTTTCTTTCTTTATTCAACCCTGCCAGGGGCCCATCAATCTTATTTGTCTTTTCAAAGAACCAGTTTTTTGTATTGTTGATCCATTCTAGATATTTCTGTCTTCTATGTTCTGAAAATGTGATTTTATCTTGGTGATCTGAATTCATCTGCTGAAGTTAGGATTTTGGTGAGCGTTCTTTTCCAGTTCCTTTAGGTGTGATGTTAGACTATGTACTTGTGATCTTCCTGTTTTCTTAATGTTTGTATGCACTACTATAAATTTTTTCTGTTAACACTGCTTTCATGGCTTCCCAGAGATTATAATAAGATGTATCTTGAGTTTTGTTTGTTTCCAGGACTCTTTATTTCTGCCTTGATTTCTACATTGACCCAGAAAGTCATTCAGCAGCATGTCGTTTAGTGTCCATGACTTGGTGTGTTTGGGGACATCTTGTTGGTGATTATATTTATTTTTATTCCCCTGAGATATGAAAAGATGCATGGTATTATTTATTGATGTATGTCCAAAAATGTCATCTATCTTGGAGTATGTTCAATGTGCTAATGAATAGACTGCATACTCTGTAGTTGCTGGGTGAACTATTATGTAGATATGTATTAAATCCATTTGATTGAGTATTGAGTTGAGGTTCTAGATCTTGTTGATTTTTTTGCTTCAGTGATGTATCTCAGGCTGTTAGTGGGGTATTTAGGTCTCCAATTATGATGGCGTGATAGGCAATATCCCCTTTTATTTACTTAGTAGCCATTTTATAAAACCTAGTGCTCTTGTGTTGGATGCATATATGTTTAGGATGGATATTTTTTGCGATGGATTAAACCTTTTATCATTATGCAGTGTCTTTCTATTTCCTTTTAAGTTTTGATGGCTTGAAGACTGCTTTTTCTAATGTCAGAATACCTACTCCTGCTTTTTTTCTGCTTTTTGTTCACTTAAAAAGATTATTTTCCAGCCTTCAATTTATAGTCTTTGAGTGTCCTTTGCAGTAAGATGAGTTTCCTGGAAGTGAGAAATTGTTGGATTATGATTTTTTTATCCACTTTGCTACTCTTTGGGCACATTTGGTCCACCCATATTTTAGTTCATAATTGAAATGTGAGTGTTTATTCCTGTCATAGAACTCTTAGGTAGGGGGTTGCTTTGTTTCCTTTTAACTTTTATATTTATATACATGTGTATTTTCATTTTTGTGAATGTTCTGCATGATCTGTTAACTCTGTGTTTTCCTGGTGTGTGTGTGTGTTTGGACATGACTATGTGTGTGTGCATGTGTGTGTGCGTGTGCATGCGTGTGCTTGTGCGTGTGTGTGTGTGTGTGTGTGTGTGTGTGTGTATGCTCAAGACCTCCTTAAGCATGTTCCAAAGGGCTGGACTGGAGGTGGCATATTCTCTTAGGTATTGGATATCTGGGAAGAATGATCATTCTCTGTCACTGATGAAGCTTATCTTGGCATGGTAGAAAATTCTTGGTTGGAATTTCTTCCCATTAAGATAATTAAAAATTGGACTCTATTCTTTTCTGGCTTAGTGTTTCTACATATAAATCTAAAGTGATACTGATGAGTCTTCCCTGATAGTTAGTCTGACCTCTCTCCCTCATTGCCTTTAGGTTGTTTTTAACTCCATGTTTACTTTGTGGAGATTCCTATGTGTCCAGATGATGGTCTTTTCATGTTATTCCTTGTAGGGTTTCTCTGAATCTCTTGAGATCATGTCTCTTGCAAGATGGGGGAAGTTTTAGTGGATGACCTCATAGAATGCTTGTTTTATATTGTTCTCAGTTTCCCTTTCTGCTTCAAGGATACCAATCTGGCACAGATTTGGCCTCTTGACAGAGTCCTACATCTCTCAGAGTTATTGCTCCTTCATTACGAGCTTCCTCCACCCCTTGTTTTTGATAAACTAAGTTGAGTCCATATTTTGGTCTTCAAGCTCAGATTCTTCCCTCTGCTTTATTGATTCTGCTTCTTATGCTTGATTGATTGCCATTTATTTCAAGGATGGAGTTCTCTATTTCCATTATTTCAGAATAGTCTTTTTAGAAATTGGCCAACTCCACTTTTACTTCCTGTACAATTTCATTGAGTCTTGTTTCATTTCTCTTGGTTCCTGTCCATTTTGCCATCCAATCTCTGATTTCTGTTGCTGTCATCTGGAGCAGGTCATTCTAGGGGGTTTCTATTGTTTATGATCTGATAACTTTTGGGGGGACACTCTGTGTCTTTGGAACTCTGGGAGTTGCCTGTGTTTTTCTGTTGATTTTTCCTCATTTGCAGCTGGCCTCCTTTCTTCCCAAAAGTTCTGTCACTCTTGAGAGAAAAAAACTTTCACTTCTGCTTCTTACTTCACCCAGTAGCAGTTTTCACTATTACTGCTAAACTAGTCAGACCAGTTTTCAGCCACTTCTTCCTGTAACTGATGGGTTGTGCTCAACTGAGAGTAGGTGGACAGACTCAGAGTTTCTTAGAATATTTCACCCACTCCTTCACCAGGTGGGACTCAGTCCCTGTACTAGCCTGGTGGAACAGGAGATAGGATACCTGTATCCCCGTGCCTGTGTTTTAAAAGGAAATTACTGCTGGATGCAGGATGTTTCACTCATCCAAAAGAATTCAGGGTGTCTCTGGCAATCAGTGGTTGAGTTCCTACTCTCTGCTTTGCTTAACTAGAGAAGCACTCATCTGTTTCTCCACTAGCTGCTGGCAAAAAGCATGACAGTCAGATTCACTCCGCAGTTTTTTTCCTTCCTGGAAATTGGCTACCACAAGAATGGTCAGTGAGCTGGTTTAGTTCCTCATTCCATTTGGTTTCTGGTTTCCCACCACTGAGCCCTGACCTGGACTCCTCCTACCATCTGGTACTGACTGCTCAGGAGTGGTTAAGAGGAAGTGAGCTGACTCAAAATATCTTAGAGTCTCTCAGTCTTCTTCACCAAGCACTTCTTCCATTCTTGTCCCCACTACTTCTTCTTGGAAGGACACTACTTCCATCCAAGATAACATTTTAAAAGGTAAATATTTTGAAACTCAGATAAATTTAGAGTCCACCATCAATTTGATGTTGATTAGTGTTGATTTTGTAACAGGATGAAATAATGACAGTGTTTCTGGAATTCTATGTCTGTTACCAGTGTTCTGTGATGGGTTCTTGACTTTGTAGCAGGGAAAAATTTCAGCATGAATCAAAAGTAGCAAGGCAGTTCATGAGTTTATTAAAACTAAGAGCAATAGAATAGTACACACCCCAGGATGAACTGTTAAAAAAACATAAGGAAGTGTTGTGCCAGGGTCTTTGGTTTGTAGGTTTTTTAAGATACAATAATGAAGGAATGGAATCCTCTATTAAAAGAATGGATTTTTCTCTAAAAAATGGATGGACAATTCCTGGAATTGGGGTGCCACTCAGTTTATTACTGTAAATAAGCAGGACTAGAATTGTTATGGTGTTGAAGGGTGTATTATTTAGTATGCAAATAGGTGCATAATAAAAGTAAAAGTGGGTCATGGTTATCTTAGGTGAACCTTGACTATAGGTGAGCAGGCTCCAGGCAGTCACTAAACTAGTTTCTGCCATAATGGCTAGTCCCAACCACAAACAAACTAGGTAGACTCTAGCAGGCATGTTGGGTGAGATTTATTTTAAAGGTATTTTTCCTATTCTAGTCTGCCTACTCTACAACAATACTTCCACTAAAAATTGAAAATTTAAAAATTCAATAAAAGTAAATAATTGAAACTATGGAGTACAATTTTATTAGTCAAAAAGTTAAAACTATATGTCCCTGCTACATGCTAACCAAAGCATTTCAACGATGCCCCAAATATTAGATAATATGCTCCTCTCTTTTTTCCTTCTTTCAGCTCTTTCAAGTGAATTTAAATATATTTTTAAAATATAATTAAAAATATAATTATTGGCACCTGTGAGAGGATAATTAATAGGGTAGATGCTAGGTAGGGTAAAGAGTTAGAACTTTACGCAACCCATTAGGATGCTAATTACTGACATTAAACATGCTAACAACTCCAATGCAATACTTTAAGCAAATTAAATAGCATTTAATTTCAGATAACATTGGTATACTTAAGCAACAAAAGTTATTTATAGAACAATTTCCATTTAAATTTCAAGCAAAACTGAATGGAGACCATTTTAGAGACTCTGTATGGTTTATAGATTTAGATAAATATTTTGAAAATCAAGAGCTAACACTAATGATAACAGTATTTAGAATTGAATGTGGTAGAACTCAAGATTTGAAAGAAGTATATAAAAAATATTAAAAACTCCTGTTACACACTTAACTAAAAAATTCAAAAACTCTGAGTTGCCTGACTCAAGACTCTAGGGAACTTGATGTTTTTTTGCATAAATTTTGGCTTGTTTTGCTCTTTCATTTGTGCCTGAACAAAAGCCAAATGCTTTAGAATTTTAGATCAGGAAATGAAACTTTCAGAGCAACACAGTAGTCACAGGTGTGTACTCCTCTCTCTTTTGCCAGTTTTCTATTTTTATGAATTTTTAAACTGCACTGTTTAATTGTCCTATTTTAGCAAATTAGATACTTTTTGATGAGGAGTATAATTCCAAGTTCCATTCCCATATTTTTGAAAAAATATTTTTCTAAAATAAACTCTAATTTATTTATATTTTACTTGTTAAATGAATTAAAATGAATCATGTATAATTTTGCTGAACTAATAAGTACATCAAATTTAACTCTCAAAGTTATTGTAAAGTAGAATAATTTGTTTAAAAGTTAACAAAATAAGGTGCATTTGGTTTTTTGTTTGTTTGTTTTTGTTTTTTGAGTTGGAGTCTCACTCTGTCGCCCAGACTGGAGTGCAGTGGCCGCTCCCGGCCAACGCAGCCTCGACGTGCTGGGCTCCGGCGATCCTTCCTCTTCAGCCTTCCGAGTAGCCGGAATTACAGGCGTACGCTACCACGCCCAGCTGATTTTTTGATTTATTGTAGAGATGAGGTCTCGCCTGCCTAGGCGGGTCTCGAACCCGCAGGCTCAGGCAATCCACTCACCTCAGTCTCCCAAAGGCACGGGATTACAGGCTGAGCCACCGAGCCTGGCAGCATCTGGTTTTTACTACAAGCATAAGACATGTATAGAAACTTTAGATGCCAACAAAATAAAGAATTTAATTTAAATATCAAGGCCTTTCTTCTTTTGCTTAATCCAATTTTCAAACGATTTTCTAATTATTTTCTTTCATTAAAATACACATGTGTATAAAAGTCATTTTATCTTTCTTTAATCAGTTATCAACTTATAGCAGAGATTTACTTTATTTAGACCATTACATGTAGGACATTTTGTTCTTTTTTAGAAAGCCTACAACATTCGCTAATTAAAATATTTACTAATACACTTAACGATTCTTCCAAGGATAGACATCTGCATTAATAGTTATCAAATAATGTTAAAAACAGTGCTGTAAACAAGATAGTAATATATGCATAGATATACATGTTATTACTCTTGGATTACCATACTCTTTTAATCTCCTCAAAGGAGGGCCTTTGAATTTCATTTCTAAAATGCATATTAACTCTGTCCTCTTTTTTGTATTTCAAGTGAATTACCTTATCTTAGCCTCTCCAATTTCATCATTTGGATTATTTCAGGACCCTTCTAGTTGGTCTTTCTCATTTCAGTCTATTGTATTTTTTTATCCAGCCCAAGAAAATTCAGCTTTAAATAAATCATATGAGTATTTTAAAATTTACTACCTATCTTAAAACTCATGAAGGTTCTCCCATTGAATGGAGAGATGATAGAATTGGAGTTGTATCAATGTAATCAGGTAAAGATAAGAATTGGATCAGTATTATATTGAATAAGTACTATATGGCCCTTAAGTCAATGACTGATGTCCTCCTAAGAAATAATTCTGGTCAGAGAGCACAGAGGGACACACAGAGAGGCCATGTGAAGACAGAGACAAAGATTTGAATCATGCGTTTTCAAGTCAGCAATTGCCTGCTCTCTCCAGAAGCTAAGGGAGATGGCATAGAATAGATTTTTCTCAATGCCCCCAATAGAACAAACACTGCAAGGAACTTGGTTTCAGAAATCTAGCTCATATATCTGTGAAAGAATACATTTCTGTTGATTTAAACTTCCTAGTCTGTGGTATTTTATCTTAGCAGCCCTAAGAATTAATACAGAAGCCCTTTCTTATCATGGAGAAAATGTACAGTTCTCCTTGCCCTGCCTGCTGCCCAATGTCAGGCAGCCATACTGCTTCTTCTTTGTCTGAGGTAAGCACTCCATGCCTTTCTTCATCCATCCCTGTCACCACACGTTAACATGCACTTGTTACATGGACAAAGCTACTCTTAATTTTGGTCTCAACATAAAGCTCTTGCCTTGGCTAAATCTCTATTACTTCCTAGATGTTAGTTTCTTATTACTGACTTTTATTTGATGTTAAACATTAGCTTTTATTTTCCTTGTTTGTATTCGTAAAACATGCACAACATATGTCTGTATTCTTCACAATCGGATCAAACGCGTATGGAATATTTTTGATGCATAGCTATTAACTCCTAGTTCATCAAATTGTTGGACATGCAAGCATTTCAATAAGAGATATATCTGGAGCTGGTCCCAGTGGCTTAAGCCTGTAACCCCGGCACTTTGGGAGTCTGAGGTGAGGGGATTGTCTGAGCCCAGGTGTTTGAGACCAGCTTGGGCAACTTGGTGAAAACTTGTCTCTACAATAAATAAATAAACATATTAGCTGAGTGTGGTAGTGCACGACTGTAGTTCCAGCTACTTGGAAGACTGAGGCATAAGAATTGCCCAAGCACAGCAGGTTGAAGCTGTAGTGGCCATGAGTGTGTCACTGAACTCCAGCCTGGGTGAGAAACCGAGACTCCTACTCCAAAAAAAAAAAAGATGTCTAAACATGCAGAACTTGTATAAAAGAAAGATAATAATTCAACATATTATTTATGTATATATACAAGTACATGTATACATATGAATATATATTTAATGATTTGTATTAATAAAACACTTCTCAAGTTGGAATTTCCTGATTTCAACACGTCCTTATCAACCTAAAGTATTACCAAGTGTTTAAATTTTGCTACTCCAATAGACTAAAAATTATAATTGCTGCCTTTATTCATTGTTACTTATAATGTATATTTTTATGTGAGAAAATACGTTTTTAATCCTGATCAATCTATATTTGCCTGGATTCACAAAATTTTGAATAATATGCTAATATATTTCTGTCCCTTTCCCTCTTTCTCTCTCTGTCTTTGTCTGTCTCCCTCTCCCTCTCTCTCTCTCTCTCTCTCACACACACACACACACACACACACACACACACACACACACACAGACACACACACACCCACACAAGGGCAGACATGAAATGTGTGTACATTTTTGCTATGAAAAGAAATTTAAGTTTAACACTATTTTAAAAGTACAATTCATGTTTCTTCAGGCAGTCAGAGTTTCTGATAAGAAGTATGCTGACAATTTAAACTTTTATTTTATTGATAATGATCTATTTTGTTTGTTTTGCTTTATTCTGAAAGGTTTTATATTTTATCTTTATCCATTGTATCTAGAGTATTCTTAGATAATCTTTTTTCTAGAGACTGTGTCTTTTATGTCTGAGAAGTATTTTTTCTCTTAGGTACAAATAAAGAAGAGGCTACAATATGATTCAGATATTAGAGTTATCATAGAGATCATTTAGAATAGTCATAATTAATATGCACAAAAAGTAATATTTCTAGTTTTCTAAGACAATCTGTACACATTTTCTCTTTATTCCCCTAATTTCCTAAACATATTTTAATGCTATTTTAATTGGTATAATTTCAATTTCAATTTTATTGTTTGTACCTGAATGTACAATTGACTTTTATGTATAATTCTGAAATTCGATAATTTTAATACATCCACTTTGATATATATACTTATATATATCAAAAAGATAAATGGTAGATTCCTTTGAATTTTCTAGGTAGAAAATATAGTCTGCAAATAACAATAATATTATGTTTTTATTTCCAAAATGTTTGCAATTTATTTCTCTTAACTTCTTATTACACTGATTAGAACATTTAATACAACGTTTATTGAAAGTCAGAAATAAAAGGCTCTGTTATATCCTTGGTCTAGCAACTTAAAGTTTACAATTTTATTATTACTTATAATGTTGATTGTAGATATGTTGAAGAAACACTTTATATGATCAAAGAAGTTATTTTCTTTCCTGATTTTCTGGGAGTTTATCATGAATAAGTGAAAAACTTTAAAAATTTTTTATGGTATCTGTTGAGATGGTCATATGTGTTAAAACAGTACAATACATGTTTTAATTTTACATATTAAAATAAATAGATGTGCGTATGTTAAATAAATTATAATTGTCATAATATGTACATGTGAGGTTTTATGACAACAATAATTTATTTACTATGTTCACAAAAGAACTATAACTAATTTTTTTGTTATACTGCCTTGTCAAGTATCGGTGGCAGAATATGCAGACATCATGGGAGTGGGAAAGTTTTTACTCTTGTTATATTCGTCAAAGAGATTGTATAAAGTTATTGCTATGTCTTATTTATACATTTAAATTTATATATTGTCAGATGATTTCAAACTTGTTTAGTTTTCTTTACAGAAATATTTTAAGTATAATTCATACTTGTTCTGTGATAAATGGCAGACAAATTTTCTACTTTTTCCTCAGTAAGGTTTAGTAGGTCCTATTTTTAAAGAAATATGTTCATTTCATGCAAATTGTAAAATTTCAAAAGTTCTTTACAATACATTTCTATTTTAAAACCACTTTTGTCTTGTTTGACATCTTGATGGGTGTTTATCAATATTTTTAATATTTTAGTGAATCTATTTTGTTTAATACATATTAACTCCCCATGCATTCGTCTATCCATAGAAATATGAGATATAGATTTGAGATTTTATAGATATCATATATAAATACAGTGATCTCATCTATTGGTATGAATGTCTCATTAAATATCAGTTTTTCCCA
This sequence comes from Carlito syrichta, assembly GCF_000164805.1. Lineage (NCBI taxonomy): Eukaryota > Metazoa > Chordata > Mammalia > Primates > Tarsiidae > Carlito > Carlito syrichta. The sequence continues at coordinate 1,272,403 of NW_007253824.1, read as the reverse complement.
TGTTAACATAGGGATTCAGCAAAACCTCATCAAAATTCTAGCAGATTTTATTTTCCACCTGGTGGATATTTATATAATGATACAACAGATGTGTAAATGACTTACACAATTAAAGCAATATTGAGTGATAATTTGGAGAAAGTGTAATACCAAACACTAAGTTTTATATAAAATTACAGTAAAATTTAAAAATTCTATTGATACATATAAACAATAAAATATGATCGAGAATCCAGAAGCACAGTCAGACCACACATCTACTATCACTTGATTATGACCATTCATGCTCTTAAGATTCAACGGTGTAGTAAGTAAATATATATTTTTGCAATAATTGTTTTTGACATAATTAAATCTCCATTTTGGAAAAAAATTGAATAATTGCCTAACACTGCATGGAATAGTCAGTTTAAAATGGATCACAGACCTAAATCTTAAGAACACAAAAATAAAATTTTGAGAGGAAAATGTAAAATAATATCTATTCAACCTTCAGGATGAAAAATATTTCTTAAGCATTTAACAAACGCATTGATATGATAAAAGATAGATTATTTAAATTTCACTAAAATTATAAATTTTGCAAATTGCAATGATATGGGCATGAGAATGACTGAAAGGTAAAAGCACAGTAGTTTTATTCATAATAAACAAATCTTTCTCAATATTAAAGGAAATAAATTGTGCTTTTCATATTACCCATTACTACAAAAAGTACATATGAAAGAGCTACCAGAGTGATGTGACACATGAATAAATATGGCAGTCACAATGTTTTACAAAATAATTCACATCAAAATTATATATTCTGTGATGCTATTATACTAATTTCACAAAGACAAACCTACTCTGTTGACAAAAGTTACCCCGGTTATACCTTTGGGAGGTTTTTGCTGGAAGAAAAAGGAGTATATTTTTTATGTTTCTAGCAATTCTCTGTATCTTGCAATGAGTTGTATCTTTTAAGAAGTTTTATTCCATGAATATTATACCTTAATAAAAATTTTAAATATATATGTGTCATGTTAAAATATTTTCAGTCTTTCTTTTGAATATGTGTATTATTTCTTTCTGACCAATATATCATAGATACTTTCTAACATTTTGTGTTTGGGTCTTCTTGCTCACACATTCACGGTACCCTTTTTTCTTCTATGGTTTGCATTGAAAGAGGCTGCCATTTTCTCCCAGAATTTTCTAGCTTCTGGTCAGGTCCAGTAAGACCTATTTTTTTTTCTGTAAATAAAAGACAGATTGGACAATGAGTGAGATGAAGGTGCCGTGCAAGTTTCCCCTTTTCCTCTCTATCGTTGGTGACCTTTCCAGTGCTGAGTCCCCTTTGTGAGACTCTCTCCAACACAGTTTCCTTTCATGGACATAGTTTCCACTGACAGCGCACTGCCATTTCTTTTGTGATTGGCAACTCCAAATCCTTGTAAAAGATTTCATCCGCTCCTTCGTTTTTTCCTTCCACTCTTTTTTTCCCCGTTACGATTTGCTGGATTGTCTCATTCTTCCCTATTTTCCTTTTTAACTTTACTATCAATTTTTGTTACCAGTAGTCATATTAAAACTCATCTGTTAAACTACCTGGCTCTGTTTTCTTCTTCTTCACTGAACACCGATTTGTACAAACTAAGAAATAAAATAAAAATTTTAAAAATTAAAATATAAATACAATGATAAAGTTTAATTTTCGTATCCAGTTATTTTCTTGGGTTGTACAGAATAAGCTATGTCTTATGAATGAATTTCTTCATATTATTAAACAATTGTTTCAGCAACATTGATTGAAAAGTCCATCTAGATATTTTATTTTATAATGCCATCATAATAGTATATCGTGATTTTCTATAGTCTTAAGCCTATTTATTTGCTCCATATTATTTTTTTAGGGTTATTTTCTATATGCTTGCTAGCAGTGCAGTCTTCGATTTTATAGCATTATGCTACATTTTGATATTTCTTTGTAACAAATACCAAAAAATAATATATTTAAATTATTATTAGCTTTTATTCACCCCTAAATGTTATCAAATGTTCTTAATGTTCTCAAAATGCTTTGTTTTTACTTAAATAAATATCTCACATTTAATGAGATGAATTTATCTACAACTTGTATGTTTTCTAGCATGTGAGTAGATAGTACACTCAGTTACATTTCAAATTTATATATGAACTATAGTTTTATATGCTGATCTAGAATGCAGTAATCATAAATATAAATTTTTAGTCGATCTGTACAACCTCTGATATTTTTCAGTATACAATAATATAGTCTCTGAACAAAAACAATGCTATTTATTTCTTTCCAATCCTTAGGACTTTATTTATTTATCTTTGTTATGGTATCAGATTCATCTCAATACACTGTGCTGAACAGAAACAATTATAGAAGGCATCTTTACTTTGCTCTTGACACTGAATGGGAAAATTACCCATGGGAAAAATGCTGATCTGCTGATATTTCTTATCAGGTTGAACATGATGACCTCTCTTTATAGTTTTCTAGGAAAGCATTTTTTTTTTGGTTGTTATTCCTGAATAAATGTTGAATTTATATTTGTGTTATCTCATTTTTATCAGTATTGTTCTATAATTTTCTTTAATATTACTTTATTTACTTATATTGTCATGATTTTACCTTTTATATTTATTACACTTGAATTTTTAAATATACATTCAATTATTTAAAATAATTAAAAAATTAAAAATCTTTAAATGTCTGTCATGTTCTCTTGTCCCTTAAAACAAATTTCATCTTACTAAACCAATAACCAAATCCATGTATCATTTAAATTAATACATATAAATTAACATGCAAATGCACATGTATGCACAAACAAATCTCTTAGGTAATTATTGTTTTCTTCTACGCAATTTTTCCATGCTTATGCATGTGTGTGTGTGTGTTTCTCAACATAATAAAACCTTGGGTAAAATTTTAATAAAGGTTTGTAACTCTCAATCTTTTCTGATACTAAAATAAGTATTTAACTGTCATTATTAAATGATACCTTATCTGACTAGGAGTATATAGTATATATGCCACAGTTTTCTTTCAGCACTTTGAAGACATAGCTTTATTTGACATTGTGTTGCCTTAGTATCATGTCAACTGTTAGTCTGTCCTGAACTTGAGGGATAATATAATGTTTTTCTTTGGTATGTTAACTAATGTCTCATCATCCTTAATGTTCTATAATTTTTTTCTGTGTCTACATAGGAATTCATTTTTATTCTTGTACCTAAAATTAATTCTCAGTAAGAAAAACATCTCCTTTTATTATGCTTTTAAATTTTGTTTCTTCACTGTTTTCCTCTAGTGTCTTATTCTAGGAATCCTGTTAGATGTTTTCTCAAGCTGTTGAATGTGTTATACATTTTTTAACATTTTGATATTTAAGCAGTGTTCTTTGATAATTGTCTGAATAATTTAAACATTCTCTTATATTTTTTCAGATTAGGACTTTTCATATCTAATATTATTTTAACAGTAATAAATATGATCTCATCTGTATGATATATTTTATCCTTTTTTATCTACCCATCATTTTTAACTAAAAAAGATAAATTTATTAAAGGAAAGACATGTTATGAAGAGTAAAATGAACAGGACAACAGGAAGAGTGCCTGCTGTCTTACTGCCTCCGCCTGCTATTTTTAAACTTCTACATATATGGTTCTATATTTTCATATCCCTTTATGTAATTCCATCTCTTCATTTTATTTTTGGCATATTTAAAACATATGCCCCAAGTGTCTGGTTTTCTTGATTATCTTTCGTTGTATTGAAAATTTTGCTTAAATAATAATCTTTAATGTGACTTTCTAGTTGTTATTTCAGACTGTGGACTCCAATTCTATAATTATATTAAGGTCATGAAAAATTTAATCTCTAAGTGAATAGGCAACTAATTTGAGATTCCATATTAGATCACTTGGAAGATGAACATGGATAGATTGTTTAAATACTCTAGAAAGACATAAGGTACCTAGAGGTAGTTTTTGATGCTTGGATATGTGTCATTCTCAACATTAAAGACAAAAATATACAACCAAGTCTAATACTTAAAAGTTTAAGAATGAGTATAAGCATGTAAGCTAAACTTAATTTAGTTCAATATGTCTGGCTATAGTAAAAGGTTATGATTATGCAATGGTACTAAACACTTTAACTTCATAATCTTAATAGAGTGTATTTTCAAATAAATCATTTCCTGTTTTTATTCATGTGTTTATTGTTTGAACATGTTGAGCTTGAGTGCTTGAAAGGATGCTATTATGTATGATGGATGATGTTACTTCATGAAAGCTAGAAAAGTTATTGAGATGCGACATTTTACATTTTATTTGATGGACTTAAACAGATGATCTATGCAAAGTCTGGCATACAGCTAAGGGAAAAACAGACTAACCGCAACAATATCTTGTGTTAGCAGAAGGACATGGAAATGAAAAAGTGGTAACCAATTGTATGAAAAGGATGATGCAACTTCAAAGTTATCTAAAATTCTCAGTCATCTAGAAAATTATTGACAATAAACTGACAATTCAGGACAGAATATGTATACAAGAGTAATAAAAATATATAGAAATAAAACAAAAGAAAAAAATTTCTCTGAAGAAGATTCTAGCTTTTTTAACAAGAACATACGAAAGGGTTCATTTAACAAGCAAAACATAAGGAGAAGTTTTCTATTAATGTATTCTAACTGGTAGCAAATATTATTCAGTAATTTTTTTCTTCTTTGTCTTTGTGTTTGTTTCTTTTTATAAGATGATGGTATAATTAAATTTACAATCAAAATAAGTTGATGCAAAAATTCACAATGCTAGTCCTTTAAAACATGATAAACTAAAGTGGAATGTTAACGGGATTCAGTATAATAAGAAAAATGGGGAATTTGATGCCAGAAATATGAAGCGCACTCCAAAGGATGGGCAAGTTAAAATGCTCAAAGATATTAGATAGAGAAGTTTCACCTCAAAGTCTGGGCGATTTAGAGCTAAAAGGTAATACAGAGGTTTACATTTCAAACACTTCAAAAACCAAAAGTCTGAGAAAATAGTGAAATTGTAATTTTGTTTTTCATTTTGTCAACACCCAAAGGTGGCATATGTTTAAAAGAATTAACTGTATATTGCCATATCCCTTAATCTGGACACAATTTCCTTAGAAATATTGATCTTCATTCATGTAGAGAACTAATCTAGATAAGTGATCTTTTTATCCTGGAGAAGATAAGCCATTTCGTCTCTTTGCCTGGGCTCAAAAGAAAGCAGTGATGGCAAAGTCTTGTTTACATTTCTTTTTATTGCAGTCTGTGATCTCAGAGGCCAGAGTGAAGGATGGCGGAGAGATGCAGGAATGAAAGAGAGTACAATAAACAATGCATTTTCAAGTTTGACTGCTGCTGTGGGTGACTATTGAATGAATCTACTACTGGGAGACAAAATGAGAGAACTATTTATCCATTAATCCTTGCTTCTTACTGTCCAAAGTTTCACCTTCTAGGGCATTAAATAATCTTTTTTTATATGCATGGATGCTGAGCAGTCTCGAGAAGCCCATAATGTGTTGACAACAAAGAAGCCCTGAACATGGAAACAAAGAGCACAATATCATCCCATGGGAAAGTGTTGCCAAAAACCAATCACTGAAGGACTGCTTGGAATAAGAAAGAAAATTGAGGCTAATTACTTAGAAATGGTGCAGACAAGGTGTCTAGGACATAACAGAAGATCCTGTGCATAAAATTACAGCTGCATTCAGTCTAATTTTAACTTACCAGATGAATGCTTGGTAAAATTTACTTGGACAAATTTATCTGTCAACCTTCACCTGTTCCCTTAGACCTAAATAAAAGTCACCAAATCTAGATTAGGATCTCAGAAGACTTTTTTTTTTACCTAGAACCTTACTACTTAAAGTGTGGTTTGTAAAGCAACAGTATTAGGTCAAGGGTGGTTGGAAGAAGTGTGAAATTTCAGACCCATTTCCAGATCTAATGAGTCAGTTTTTCATTTTGATCAGATCCCCAGGTGACTTGTAAACTCATTAAACTTAGGAAAGCACGAATCCACATGGGATCTTTGTTAATTTTGCTTCCATTCTTTTATATCACATATGATGAACACCTAGAGGGCTAAACAAATGGAAACAGATCTGAAACTAAGTCATCCAACTCTGAATTAATTCACCTGTACCGAACAATTTGTAAAGAATATACTCAAAGAATTATTCACTTTTTCATTTTCCTGTTAACATTTAATAATTATATTATGCTTTAAAAATAGTACATTGTTGAAGAATCAAATGAATTTATTCTCTGGTACACTGGAGATAATATATATAAGATTTGTTTATATAAATAATGGATGTAAATACAAAAATTGAAGACAAAAAAGGATATTAAATAATTATACCCACCTTATTTAGAGTCATGGACTATTAATTTTCTTTTTCTACCTTTATATTTTAATAAACTAAATTGTAATATCATTTAAAAATAAGTCTCTGGATATGTGTCCTATATTTGAAGCCCATCCTCCCAGCCACAGCCTCCTATTTTCAGTAATGGTTTAATGATTGCAAGGGTCTTCTGCATTGTTTCTACCACATTCCCATTCTCATTTATTCACTAATGTCCTTAAGTTACTCTTTTGTCATTTAGAGTTTATGGTCTCTTGTTACAATTTTCATTTTTATCAGAACAAAAAGTAGGGTGAATTACTTACTTTAGGTGTAAGATATAAAGGTTGCCAAATGAAATCTTAAAATGCAATTTGTTTTTTTGAAAAATCAAACTTATACCCTCCCATGAAAACATGCTGAACAACTATCAATCTTTTAGTAACGATGGTTGGTCCCAACTGGTCTAACTCCTTACTCTCCATTCTTCCTATTATTATTCCAAGTGATGTTTTTTTAAACAAAAATCACATCATGACTTCTGTCACTACACAAGAAGACCACAGTAGTTTTTATTAAATTCAAAATAAAATGTAAACCTTACTATAAGTGACCCCTTGATCTGCCCCTGTATCTCCTTTCATCTTTTCTTGTTAATTGTTTTTTTTTCCAGAATGCTTTAAAGGTGTATTTGTTTCTATTTCTTGAAAAAATTCTGCCAAGTCCTTTCTTACCTTTCTGGCTATACATTTTTTAATTACTCTTGTGTCTGCTCCAGAAAGTCCTTTCAAGTTTCTTTTCTAAGCTTAAATCATGTACCCATCATAACCCTAGCAGTATTGATTTGTACATTATTTTATCACTGTTCTTTATAGTGTATATTATTTCATTCAAAATGATATTTTCACTTTTTTTCCTTTCTATTGCCCCCTCATAATAAATTTTTGAGATCCGAAAGATAAGTACTGACAATTACACTTCTTTCAAATATGACTGATAGGGTCTATCCTTCATATTTTATTCACAAAATGCATTGTGTTCATGGCATTTATTATATTGCCCTAGACAATCGAATTACTTATTTACCTCTCTGTTTAACAATGATATGAGTAAAGTCCCTGCTAGACTTTGGCATTCAAGGAAGAATATTGTCTTGGTTATTTCTCTACTAGACTTGATAGTACCATTGGAGTGCAGATAAGTTAACAATACTAGTTAGGCAATCATGCTTATGTAATGATAGGGGAAGTACAAAGTGACATGCGAAGCAGAATGTAAAAAGACAAACATAGCTCATAGTTAACAGTGAGAGAAGAGACACCTTTCCAGAAACAAAACAGGCAGTAAAGCATAGGTCTGAAAGGTAGTTGGTATATAATCAGGTAAAATGTTGATGTGTGCAAAGAATGGAGTCCTGCTCGCAGTGTAAATGATAAGATTAAAAGTAAAAATTGACTTAAAAATCTGATAAACTTAAATGATTTGTTTTATTTTATTAAGTAAGATGTGGAGTACTGTTTGGGATTAAGTATGCAAGTGGTCATCGTACAGGTAAGTTTGGGTCTCTATTTGGTCCCAACTTTGCCTAGTTTGAGATCAGGTACACTTATTGATGTGATCTCCTCCCTGCCACCTCACCACCCTAGCAGTATCCCGCTACTGCCAATTCCTTTCTTATAGTATTATGATAGATGTTCAGGGTTGGCTTATGAGTGTGAATATGTGGTACTCTGTTTTTGGTTTCTGTGATAAATCACTGAGTATGATAGACTCTAAATCCATCCAAGTTGCTGTGAAGTCCATACATTTGTCCTTCTTTATAGTTGTGTAATATGGCACTGTGTATATGTACCACATTTTTTCCCAGTCCAGTTTAGAGGGGCAGCACAGTTGGTTCCATGTTTCTGCTATTGTGACTAGTGCTGCAATAAATTTGTGTGTGAAGGTATTTTTTTTGTAGAATAATTTGAGTTCCTCTGAGTATATTCCAAATAGGGAAATTGTTGGGTCACATGGAAGGTCAATGTCTAATTCTTTTAGAAGTTGCCACTCCATTTTCCAAAAAGGTTGCACTAGTTTGCTTTCCCACCAGCAGAGTAGAAGCAATTCTTTTTCTCAGCATCCTCACCAGTATCCATTGCTGTTTATTTTATTAACGATGGCCATTCTTACTGGGGTTAGGTGGTATCTCAATGTGTTTTTTATTTGCATTTCTCTGATGATTAGTGAGACTGAGAACTTTGTCATTTGTCTGTTGACTCCCCATATATCTTCTTTTGAGATGCATCTATTCATGTCATTTGCTCACTTTTTAATGGAGCTGTATTTTTTTTTTCTTTTGGCATATTTGAGTTCATTGTAGATCCTGGATGTTAGCCCTTTGTCAGATAAACAGTTGGCAAACCCTTTTTTTCTCATGCAGTGGACTATCTCCCTGCTCTATGGTTTCTTTGCTTTTCAAAAGCTTTTCAATTTGATGAGGTCCCACTTGTCCAAATGATCACTTATGAGATAGGAACTTGGGGTTTTGATCAGGAATTGTTTACCAGTTCCAATTTCCATAAGGGTGTCTCCTGCATTTTCTAAGTTTCTTACTTACTTTTAGATCTTTGATTTATTTAGAGTTGATTTTTGTTTTGTGATATGTAAGGGTCCTGTTTCAATCTTCTCCATGTGGTCAGCCAGGTTTTCCAGCACCATTTGTGGAATAGGTTCTCCTCTCCCAAGTGATTATTGGTGGAGGCTTTGTTGAAGATGAGTTGCTTGAGAAATTGATGTTTCACTTCCAAAATCTCTATTCCATTCCACTGGTCCATATGACCATTCTTGTACCAATGTCAGGCAGTTTTGATTATTGTAGACTTATAGTAAAGTTTAAAATCTGGTATGATAGTATGATATCTTCCACTTTATTTCTTTTGCTAAGGATTATTTGGGCTATTTATGGTCGTTTATGTTTCCATATGAATTTCTGTATTGTCATTTCCAGATCTGAGAAGAATGATGTTGGTAAATAAATGGGTATTGCATTGAATCTGTAGATTGCCTTTGGTAGGATGGACATCTTAAGGTTGATTTTTCCTATCCATGAGCAAGGAATATTTTTCCATTTGCTTGTGTCTTCTTGGATTTCTTTGAGCAGTATTTTGGAGTTTTCATTGTAAAGTTCTTTCACTCTTTTGGTTAGGAAGATACCAAGATATTTATTTTTGTGTGTGTCTACTGTGAATGGGATTGTGCTTTTTATTTGGTTTTCTGCTTGCTTGTTGTTAATGTAGAAAAAGCAACTGTCTTTTACACATTTATTTTGTACCCTGAAACTTTGACAAAGTCCCTTATCAGTGAAAGCAGGTTTTTGACAAATTATCTTGGATTTTTGAGGTATAGGATCATATCATCAGCAAAGAGGGATAACTTAACTTCCTTTTTTCCTATTTGGATATTCCTGATTTCCTTCTCTTGTCGAATAGCTCTAGCTAGGCTTTCCAACACAATGTTGACCAAGAGATGTGAGAGTTAGTAGCCTTGTCTTGTTCCAGTTTTCAGGAGACATGTTTCCTGTTTCTGTCCATTTAGCATTATGCTTCTGTTGGTTTATCGTAGATGTCACTCACTATTTTGAAGTATGTGCCTTCTAGACTTGGTGTTTGAGGGTTTTTATCAAGAAGGGATGCTGAATTTTATCAAAACCTTTTTCTCGATCAAATGATATAATCATGTGTTTCTTGTTTTACATCTGCTGATATATTTAATTATATTTATGATCTTGTGGATGTTGAACCAGCTCTACATCCTGGGGCTGAAGCCTACTTAGTCATGATGGATGGTTTTTGTAATGTGTTGTTGGATCCAATTTGCCAGAATCTTGTTGAGAATTTTTGCATCTATGTTCATTAGGTATATTAGCCTGTAGTTCTTTTTTTGTTGGATCGTTATCTGGGTTGGATATAAATGTGATGTTAGTTTTCTAAAATTATTTGGGGAGAATTCCATCTTTCTCAATTGCCTGGAATGTTTTCAGTAGGATTGGTATCAGGTTTTTTGGAATTCCTCTGGAAAGTCACCTGGCCCAGGGCTTTATTTTGTAGGTAGTATTCTTATGATGGAGTCAATTTCCTGTGTTGTTATTGGTCTATTCAGTGTCTAAATGTCTTCTTGTTTCAACCTGAGAAAGTTGGGTGGTTTCAGAAAGTCCTCCATTGCTTTTAAGTTATCAGATTTGTTTCCCTATAGGCGTGCATAGTAATCTCTGATAATTTTTTGTGTATCTTCAGGGTCAGTTGTGATTGGATCTTTTGCATGTCTGATTGTGTTTATTTTGGCTTTTTCTCTCCTTTTCTTGGTCATTCTGGCTAGGGGGGTCTATCAATTTTGTTTATTCTTCCAAAGAAACATCTTTTTGTTTTGTTGATCCTTTTAATGATATTTTTGTCTTCTATGTCCTGTATCTGGGTTTCTATTTTGGTGATCTGGAATCTTCTGCTAAAATTAAAGTTTTGGTGGTCTTATCTCTCCCGCTCTTTTAGGTGATTTGTTAGGCTATTAACTTGTAATCTTTCCGTTTTCTTGATGTGTATTCATAGAGATATAAAATCCTGTCTTGGAACTGATTTCAAGGCATCCCAGAAGTTTTGGTAGGATGTTTCTGTTTTCATTTGTTTCAGAAATCTTTTGATTTGGGTTTTGATTTCTGTGTTGACCCAGTAGTTGTTCAGCATCATATTGTTTAGTGTCCATGTCTTCGTGGGTTTTGGGGAAACTTTGTTGGTGTTGATATTTATTTTTAGTCCATTATGGTCTGAAACGGTGCATGACAGTATTTTGATCTTATGAAATTTGTCTATGCTTGATTTATGCCTAAAATGTGATTAATCTTGGAGTAAATTCATGTGGTGATGAGTAGAATGTACATTCTGTGTTTGTTGAAGTTAAATATGCTGTAGATATGTATTAAATCCATTTGGTCGATTTTCAAGTTGAGGTTCCAGATCTCTTTGTTGATTTTTTGTCTCAATTATCTATCAAGGTTGTTAGTGGGGTATGTAAGTCTCTAGTTATGATAGTGTTAGGGACAATATCTTTTTTCAATTTGCTTAGTAGTTGCTTTATAAACACTTTTGCTCCTGTGTCGGGTGCATATATGTTTAGGATTAATGTTTCTTGTTGACAGATTGAACCTTTTGTCATTGTGTGGTGTCCTTTCATATCTTTAAAATTTTTTTATAACTTAAAAGTTATTTTGTCTGATATTAAGATCATGACTGGATAAAAAAACCAAGATCCAGCTGGGCTCGGTGACTCAGCCTGCAATCCCGTGCTTTTGGGAGGCTTGAGGTGAGTGGATTGCCTGAGCCCGCGGGTTCGAGACACACCTGGGCAGCAAGACCTCATCTCTACAATAAATCAAAAAATCAGCTGGGCATGGTAGTGCATGCCTGTAATTCCGGCTACTTGGAAGGCTGAGGCAGAAGGATTGCCAGAGCCCAGCAGGTCGAGGCTGCGGTGGCCGTAAGCAGCCACTGTACTCCAGTCTGGGTGACAGAGTGAGAGAGACTCCAACTCAAAAAAAACAAAAAAAAATACAAAAAAACCCCAAGATCCAATAATTTGTTCCATCCAGGAAATTCATCTCACCACAAAGGAAGCAAACAGACTCAAAGTGAGAGCATAGAAAATGAGTTTCCAGGCAAATGGATCACAAAAGAAGGCAGGAGTCTCTGTTTCTTTTTTTCTGAGTTTTCTTTCTATGTTCTTTACAGAGTGGGTTAATTCCATGTTTTGATCTTCAAGCTCTGAGACACTTTCATTTGCTTGGTTAATTCTGCTTTCCATGCTTGTCATCTTGTCATTTATTTCCTGGATGATATTTCTATGGTCAAAATCACTCTTACAAGCCTTTTCAGTGTTGTATCTTGTCTTTATTGAGTCTTATTCACTGTTTTCATCCATTCCTTAATTCCTGTTGTATTCTGGGGCCAGTCATTGGTAACTCCCATTTTTGGGGTTCTGTGGTCTGCTTTTTCAGACCTTTTCTCTTTGTAGCACTGGAAATTACCTGTGTTATTCCATTGATTTTTCTTCATTTGTGATGAATCTCTTTCTTTTCTTTTTAGTCCCATTTTCAGTGGCAGTGGGAGAGGTTTTCACTACTGATGCTTGCTCAGCCCTCTTTATTCCCTGATTAGGGCTCTGAATTTGTTCTATTTTGAAGCAGGGCTGTGGGTGGAAAGCTTTGCTGTCTTTTGTAGTTTTGAGAGTCAGATAAGTTGGAGGATGAGGAGCTAAGATTCAGCGACTACTTGCAAATTGCAATGTTCACTGACTGAGTTATGGGTTATCTGAGACCCATTCCCCATCACTAATCTATATGATGATGCAATACGTACATGTGTGTACTCCCTGAGTCCAAGATACTGTAACAGCAATGAGGAAAACAGAGAAAAGTAGAATAAATTAAGACCAAAAAATTTTTAAAAAATAAAAAATATAGAAAACACAGAACAACAAGAGCAGAAACCAAAGGAAAAACCAATTAAACATACACATACACACACACACACACACACACACACACAAAACAAACTGGAATAAAAACAAAACTAAAAAACAACAACAAACAGGAAAACAAAACTCACACACACACATACACACACACACACCCAACCCAAAATGAAAGGAGAAGAAAAAGGAAGAAAAAAGAAAAATGAAAGGAAAAGAAAGAAATGAAATTTAAATCAAACTCTTATACATATATCCACACACATTAAACTAAAAAAAGAGAACAGAAAACAAAAACAAAGACCTGAAAGATGAACACTTAACCCTTTATGTACACATATAAACAAAAAATGAAAGAAGAAAGAAAAAAAGGGAAAAAGAAGGGGTATGGTAAGATATAGTCAAACCCTCAAATACACATTCGTTCACAAAAGAAAATATTTTTAAAAATTAAATACAAGCAACAACAAAAGAAAAACTTTTCCTCTTGTGGCAGCTTCTGTTATTGCTCCTCTCAACTGCCTCTCTGCTGTCCCCTACAGTGCTTCAGCTTCATTCACAATTCCCCCAGTGCCTGGCCCAGGTAAGAAGAGGGCAGTGGAGGTATATGGAGCTTCAGTCCTTTCTACCCACTCTAGTATCGTCAAGGGGGATCTCCTCCAGTGGGGAGGTGCAGCATTATCTCTTCCCTAGATACTGGTGTAGGTTGGGCCAGCCAAGTTTATCCTGGAGTAGAGTTCCCCTATTGCAGCTGACATCCATGTTCTGCCTGGGTTCATCCCTCTCAGTCATGCTCCAGGCATGTGAGTCTGATGTTCAGAGGATTGCAGGGGAGAATGGGGTTGGATCAGCCCCAGAATCATCACTGATCTCTTTGGAGGTCTTCCTCATCATTTTTAGGCTACACCCTTTGCCCCGTGGCTAAATCAGGGTAGGGGATGGTGCACCTGAGACTCAGCACTCATCCTGTCCCTCTGGAGTTTGTGCTTTCAGGATAGTCCCTCTGGGTCACAATAAATCCCTGAGTAGTTAATCTGCTGGTTACAGAGATCAGATCGGGTTTGGTGCTCCATGGTTAGCATGCTGGAGCACTTTTCTGCCCAGTTTTCAAGATGGTGACTGGATGCCTCTTTCATCTTCGCCTGTGGTACCCTGCCTCTGGACTTCCTCACTGTTCTCCTTCCACAGCCCTTGCAGCCAGTGTCCAGTCTAGTGCTGCAGTGGTGAGGCAGAGGGTGGAACAAGCAGTCTCTCCAGGCAACTTCTTCCCAAAATGGGATTTGTTAATTTTTTCTAAATGGCATGCTCAGCTTCTGCAGCCTGGGAAGTGCTAGCAACCAAGCAGAGCAGCTGCAGCACCAGTTGCTCACCAGGCGAGCCTTAGCCACCTGCTCCCAAGTCCCTACTCAGTCAGCCACTCATACGCCCATGTACTCATTAACTGCTATGCAAAATTTTCCATATATTCACTCATTCACACTGGGACTCGCTCAGTCAGACTGACTCCACTGCCATCCTCCTGAACTTCCAAGTAATTTTTAAAATGTGTAGTAGAGACTGAGTACTAAGAGGAAAGAGAAACTCCATGAAAGATGAGGTTACATAAGTAGACAGGGTAGCTATCAACCAGGGCTTTGTAAATCAGAAATGAAGTGTGAATTCTACTTAAAGTGAAAGATGAAGCATTCACAAATGTCATAATTAAATTTGTGCTTTTATACTATCTTCTCAAAAGTGTAACTGATAAATTTGGGAGGAACACCTTGAAGAAAATTTCCAGTTAGTACATGATTTACACGTTCCATGAGTAAAATGTTGAGAATACAGACTGGATCATAAATACAGGTTCAGATTCATATGAATAAATTGATTCCAGTTCTCTTTTGGATTGAAAAATTTTGATTGACTACATGATGAATACTGCAATAATATATGCACTGTATTTTCCTTGACTTAAAGAATATTCTTCTAATTGTTAACCCATAGATATGTTTATGTTTATTTTCTCATTAGTTTTTCATAATTACATTATATTATGGTTTAAAAGTGTCTACTTTTTGTTTGCTAACAGATACATTTGTCTTTTAAAATCAAATTTTCAATTTTTCTTATGTGCATTTTAGTGCTTATCAACATAATTGCATTACTTTATTCTTTAACCTAAAGTAAATATTTATGAAATTTTTAATGCTGATCAACACTTTTCTTCTGAATAAAGTAAATTTTGCTATGGAATATCATTATGCTAATATTCTGCTGTAGAACATATTGAAAATTTTGAAGCTATATTCTAAACTCATATTTATAATCATAGGTATAAGTTAATTTAAATTATGTTAATCATATTAGAAATACATCTCATGAAAATAATAATTCTGTATTTTTAAAGTATAAAAGAGCTTTATGTAAAATCATTTGGCCAAATATAGGGGAAATATCCAAATTTAGTTAAATACTGCATATAGTTTTCTTTTTCATTAAATATGCGCTCTAACTGGGATATTCTTTATACCCCAGTATCTATTCCTAATGTGTTTACTTGCTGTCTCTGCCTTCTCTCTCTCTCTCTCTCTTTCTCTCTCTCTCTCTCTCTCTCTCTCTCTCTCTCTCTCTCTCTCTGTCTCTCTTATTCTTTGTGTAATATGAGTTTTATGTGGGTCAAGAACAGTAATATTTTTTTCTAAATTCCTTGGTGCTTTTTATACCCTTTCATTAGACAAGTGTGAAATCATATTAATTTTGTGATTGGTTCAAGGACAAAGAGAATCTGATCTTTGTAAACTATACTTGAATGGAAGCACATACTTTCATGAAATGATAGTTTTAATATTTACAAGAGAATAAAAGAGCAAAAATGTTCCAGTAACTACAATTTTCTCAATTTTCTTGTTATTTGTAGCCTAAATTTACCTTTGTTCGGTAAACATTCAAGGAACCAAGAAAATGCCACATAAAGATTTGTTGCATCCTGATCAACCACTTCATTTTAAGTGTGTTTGTTTGCTTATAAACTTTCTTCCAATACCAATGTACATATACAAAACACGCATCTCATACATTCATTATTCAATAGGACTTTGCAAACTAAGCATACGCCTAAAACATCAGCAAAATCAAGAACCAAACTGTTTCCAGCACTTGAATCTCCCTGCATGCCCCCTTTTCCAGGAACTACTCACTACTTCCCAAGTGTCACCAATATTATGACTACTTATGTAGTATTTATATCAATGATAATTTGCAATATATGAGGTCAGTATTCTGGTTGTGAAAACCTATTATGTTTTATAACATTATTCTCTTTCCTGTATAGTTTTCCAAGTTGTGATATGCTACAATTACAGTAGTTTTTAGTCTGAGACTCATTTGCGTAATGCTGTTATGAGCATTCTAGCACAAACTTTGGTAATCGCACATGCATTTTTTTTCATACTATCAGTGTGAGTGAAATTGTTGGGTCATATGCATATGTTCAAATTTAGTAGCTACTACTAAATAGTTTTCCAACTAAATTGTACAAATATATATATATATATATATTAGAGTTTAGGTTGCTCTATTAACTCATCAACATCTGGAATTTTCTGGGTTTTGTTTTGTTTTAACAATTCTGGTTAGCACGCAGTGACAAAAACTTGTGATGGATGTTAGTATTTTAGCAGCTCTCTAATGAAAGAAAGAATATAGCTTATTTCCATATTGGCCATTGGATAACAGTTTTTGCGACAGACATTTCAGTCCATGTCTTCTGTTTCGAATATGGATTTTTCTTATTGAATTTTGTGATGCTATAACTTGTTAGATGACTGCATAACAAATATTCTTCTCTATATATAAATTATATTTTGCTTTGATTATATTTTTATACTTTAAAGAATACACTGTGTGTGTGTGTTTGTGTGTTCTCTCTGAAACTCTACAATATTCTATACCAATTTTATTTTATTTCAGTTTTCTAACGTCATTGTTTATTTCAAGTTTATTTATTTTATAAAACAGTTTAATTTTGCCTAAAAATTTCTTTCTAGACACCCAAGAAGGTGGCAGCAGAGCCAGTTGGATTGCACAAGTCCCTGTGTGAGTAAGTATATGGACAAAGTTTCACGGCTGTCAAATTGTATGGGTGTGGGAGTGGCTGACTGAGGGTTGTCTTGGGAGCAAGGTGCCAGGGATCTCCTGGTGAAGCAGCTGGTGCTACAGCTGCTCTGCTTGGACCCTAGTACTTAACCTGGAGTGTGGAAGCTGAGCGTCATTTTCTAAAATCAAAAAGCCCTTCTGGGTATGAAGCTGCCAGGAGCAACTGGCATTGCCAGACTGCCAGACCACTGAAGCACCAGGCAGAATACTGGCAGCAAGGGTGACAGAAGGAGTGCAGTGAGGAATCCAGAGGCAGAGTCTGACTGGTGAAGACAAAACAGGCACCCCACCACCATCTTGAAAACTGGGCAGGAAAGTGCTCCAGCATGTAGACCATGGAACACCAGACCTGCTGTCTGTGACTGATAGGTTATCTACTTTGAGGATGATCATGACCCAGAAGAAATATCCCAAAAGCACAAACTTCAGAGGAACTGGATGAGTGCCGAGTCTCAAGTGCTCTACCCTCTACGCTGACCCAGCCACAGAACAAATGATGATATCAGAAAAAGATGAGGAAAGTCCCCCAAGAGACCAGTGACTGACTCAGCCACTTCCTCCCCAGCAATTCTCTGAATATCAGACCCAGACAGCTGGGACATGAATGAGAGGGATGAACCCAGGTGGCGTCTGCATAGCAGCCATGCTAGAGGTACTCTGTTCTGGGATAAGCCTGGCTAGTGTGCCCACTGACAGCTCCTGGGGAGGAGACATCTCTGCAACTCCCCACTGGAGGGGATCCCTCTGACTTTATGAGAGCAGAAGGGGTCCTCCTTCCCCTCTGGGCCTTGTGCCATGGAGATAGTATTGAGCCTACAGCCCTGCAGGAGATGGCATATGGGCTTACTTGTGAAGCCCTGGGTCATATGCATATGTTCAAATTTAGCAGCTACTACTAAATAGGCAGTTAGTGCCTATTTTTAAAAAATTCTTTTCCTTTTTTGTACTTCTTTTGGGTGTGTATGTGTGTGTGTGTGTTAACGTGTGCGTGTGAGGGTTTGCATCATCCCCTTCTTTTTTCTTGCTTCTTCCTCTTTTGTTTTTTGGTGTGTATGTTTCAGTTTTCCTATTGTTTGTTTTATGTATTTTTTTATTTGTATCTCTTTGTTTTGTTTTTTATTTTCTTTTTGAGTTTTGTTCTTGTTTTTCTGTGGTTTATTTGAGTATTTTTTTATTATTTTTGTCCATTCTACTTTACATTCTACTTTTCTTTGTTCTTCTCATTACTGTTACTCTATCTTAGACTCAGGGGGTACACCCATGAACCCATCGCATCACCATATAGAGTGGTGATGGGGTTGGGTATCAGACGCCACATACCTCAGTCACTGAACATTGTAAATTGCTCATCACCCTCCATCTTATTAAACTCTTAACACTGTAGGAAGTACCAAAGTTTTCCACCTCCAGCCCTGTTTCAAAGAGAACAAATTCAGAGGCTCTCATCAGGGAAGAATAGAGGGATGAGCAAATCACAGAAGTCAAAACCTCACCCACTATCACTGAATAATGGAATAAAAGAGAAGAGAAAGAGATTTGTCATAAATGGAGAAAAAATCAATGGAAGAACGCAGGAAATTCCTAGTGCAACAAAAAGGCAACATCCAAAAAATCAGACTTCAGAACCAATATAAAGGAAGTCACCAATAATTGATTCCAGATTATAACAGGGATTGGGGGATGGATGGAAATAGTGAATAAAACTCAAGAAAGACAAGATGCAGCACTGAAAATATTGTAAGTGTGATTTTGGCCATAAAAATTTAATCCAGAAAATAAATGACTATCATGGAAAGCAGAATTAACCAAGAAAAAGAAAGAATCTCAGAGCTCGAAGACCAAAACATGGAATTAACCTGATCTGTTAAACACATAGAAAGAAAACAAACCCTCCAAGAGATGTGCAATTATATAAAGAGACTGAACTTATGCCTGATTTGTATCCCAGAAGAAAGGAAAATAGAGAACACCTCAGAACAATAATTCAAGGAAATTATTCAAGAAAACTTTCCAAATCTCATAAGAGATTGAGGCAAACCCCCGCAAGACATCAAATGAGAAAACCAGCCCCTAGACACATAGTAATTAACTGACACAGAGTAGGTATAAAAGAAAAAATCCTAAAGGCATTAAAAGAGAAAGATCAGACTAACTCATGGGTAAGATCAGTCAGAATAGCAGCAGACTTATTGGCAGAAGCACTACAAGCTAAAAGGGACTGGTGTCCAATATTCAAAGTCCTCAAACATAAAAAATTTTAACTGAGAATTTTCTATCCAGCCTAGTTCAGCTTCATTAGTTATAGATAATTAAAATTCTTCCCAGACATTCAATCCTTAAAAGATTCTTCTTCTTCCAGATCAGTTCTACAGGAGAAACTCAAGAAGATATTAAGCACAGCAAAAAAAGGAACAATCTTAAACTTCCCAAGAAAGAATCAACACAATATACCTCACAACTGCAAAATTGAAAACACTCATATATGTGAACCCAAAAGTTAAAAGAAAACAAAACAGCCTTATAAGAACCTCATGACAGGGATAAAATCTCACATTTAAATAATCAACCTGAATATCTCTGGACTAAATACACCACTGAAAAGACATGGAATGGTTAATTGGATTAAAAGGGGGGAAAAAAAATAACCCAACAATATGCTGCCTCCAGAAAACACATTTCACAAGAAAGGAAATATAGAGACCCAAAATTAGAAGAGGGAAAACAAACTTTCAGTTCAATGAAATACACAAAAAAGACAGGACTAATTATCTTACCATCAGACAAAACAATCTTCAAGCTATCAATAATAAAATATATGTAAGGACGTTGCATAATAATAAAAGGTTAAATCCATCAACAAGAAATACCCACCCTAAACATATGCATCCAACAAAGGACACTAGCTTTTTGGAAATTACTAATTTTACTTAAAAAAAGATATTAATTCTAACAGTATCATAGCTGGAGACTTAAATAGCCTACTAACATCCCTAGACAGATCGTCAAGGAAACAAATGAACAAGGAGATCTAGAAACTCAATTTGATACTTAACCCAATGAACTTAACAGATACCTACAGAACATTCCATCCAACAATCATAGAATAAACATTCTACTCATTACCGCATGAAATGTGCTCCAAGATTGACCACATCTTATGCCATAAATCAAGCATAAACTAATATTATAAAATCTAAATACTGCCATGCATCTTCTCAGACAATAGTGGAATAAAAATAAATAACACAAACAAGATTTCCCCAAAGCACACAAAGACATGGACACTAAACAGTATGATGCTGAACAATTCCTGGATCAATATAGAAATCAAAACAGAAATTAAAAGATTTCTGGAAACAAATAAAAACAAAGGCACATCTTACCCAAAACACAGGGATACCATGAATCAGTACTGAGGGAAATTTATAGCTCTTTGCACACACATCAAGAAAATAGAAAGATCACCAGCTAACAGTCTAATAAAACATCTAAGGGAGGTGGAAACAGAAGACTAACAAAACGCTAACTTTAACAGAAGAATCTAGAACACCAAGTCCAAACACAGGGCACAGAAGACAAACATAGAATAAAAAAATCACTGAAGGAAAAAGCTGATTCTTTGAAAGAATAAATAAGATAGATGTAGTCTCTAACCAGATTGACCAAGAAAAAGAGACAGAAACCCAAAATACACAATCAGAAATGCAAAGGTCAAGTCAAAACTGACTCAGAAAAAAATACAAAAGATTATCAGAGATTACTACGCATACCTCTATGGAAACATACATGAAAACCTAAATAAATGGAGGACTTTCTGAGGTCACATAGCCTCCCAAGGCTGAAACAAGAAGAAAAGAGACCCTAAATAGATCAATAAATTTCCAGGAAATTGACTCTGTCATAAGACACTACCTTCAAAAAAAGACCTGGACTTGACAGCTTTCCAGCAGAATTCTAAAAAACACAAGAAGGAGCTGACAACAAGCCTTTTGAAAGTATTCCAGGCAATCAAGAAAGATGGACCTCTTCTCAAATCATTTTATGAGGCTAACATTACACTGAAACCCAAACCATGATAAGATCCACTAAAGAAAGAGAACTACAGGCCGCTATCCATGATGAACACAGATGCAAAAATTCTCAACAAGATTTTAGCAAATTGGATCAAACAACACATCCCCAAAATTACCCACTATGACCTCCCATGATGCAGGGTTGGTTCAACATTCACAAGACCATAAATGCAATTAAGTACATCAACAGAAGTGAAAGCAAGAACCACATGATTATATCATTAGATGCAGAAAAAGTTTTCAACAAAATCTCTTCTCGATAAAAAACACTGAATATATAGGTATAAGGGAAACACATCTCAAATAGTAAAAGCCATATAAAATAAACCCAATGTCAACATTTGCTACATGGAAGAAATTGGAATCATTTCTCCTGAAAACCAGAACAAGAAAAGACTGTACACTCTTATTTGTCCTGTTCAACATAGTGTTGGAAGTCCTAGCTAGAGCAATCATACAGTAGAAGGATATCAGAAGTATTCAATTAGGAAAAGAGAAAGTTAACTTATCCCTCTTTGCTAATGATATTATCCAATATCTTGAAAACTCAAGAGAATCTATCAAAAACTTCCTTGCACTGATAAAGAACTATGGCAAAGTTTCAGGTTGCAAAATAAATGTGCAAAAGACAGTTGCATTTTTTTTTCCAGATTAGAAAATATAGTTTATTTAGAAAGTAAAATAGAGAGGAGAGAAAGAGGTGATTCACCTCCCCAAGGTAGGAAACGGGGCCAAAGTTTAAGAAACATGGCCTGGCCATAGCTCAAAAAGCACGTGGCCATACTGTAGCTCAGCAAGGCAATGGCCGAAAGTTATACACCAACAACAAACAGGCAGATAACCAAATAAAAAGTACAACTCCATTCATAATAGCCACATACACACACACAAAAATTAAACCACTCGGTCTCTTCCTAACCAGAGATGTGAAAGACCTTTACAGCAAAGCTATAAAGCACTACTCAAATCAAAAAAACCACAAAAAAATGGAAAAATTTTCCATGTTCATGGATTGGAAAAATCAACATTGTAAGATGTCCATCCTACCCAAGGCAATCTACAGATTAAATGCAATACCAATTAAATTACCAATGCCATTCTTTTCAGAACAGGAAATGACAATTCTGAAATTCATATGGAAATATAAGCAACCACAAATAGCCAAAACAATCCTTGGCAAAATAAATAGTTGGAGGTATCACACCCCTAGACCATAAACTTTATTATAAGGCTACAATAATCAAAACAGCCTGGTATTGGGACAAGAACTGGCATAAAGACCAATGGAACAGGATAGAGATACTAGAAGCAAAACTTAATCAATTTATCAACCAACTCATCTTCGATAAAGCCTCCGACAAAATCCAATGGGGAGAGGAGAACCTATTCAGTAAATGGTACTAGGAAAAATAACTGACCACATGCAGAAGAGTGAAACAGGACCCTTACCTATCACCATACACAAAAATCAACTCTAAATAGATCAAAGACTTAAATGTAATACTTCAAACTATAAGAATCTTAGAAAATGCTGGAGACACCCTTACAGACGTTGGAATAGGAAAACAATTCATGATCAAAATCCCAAAAGTCCATGACATAAGAGATAAGATAGACATGTGGGACCTCATCAAACTGAAAAGCAAAAGAAGCCAACAAGGGAGTTGGGAGGCAGCCCACAAAATGGGAAAAAATATTTGCCAACTATATATCTGACAAAGGCTTAATATCCAGGATCTACAAGAAACTCAAATGTGCCGAAAGGGAAACAACACCAAAAAATGCTCCATTAAAGAGTGTGAAAAATATATGAATAGAAAAATATATGAATAGACACTTCTCAAAAGAAGACATATGAGCAGCCAACACAAGCATTTCAAAAAAGCTCAGTATCACTAACCATCAAATAAATGCAAATCAAAACTACACAAGATGCTACCTAATTCCAGTCAGGATGGCCATTATTAATAACTCAAAAAACAACATTTGCTGGAGAAAATGTGGGGAAAATAGAATGCTTCTACGCTGATTGTGGGAGTGTAAACGAGCACAACCATTGTGGAAAACAGTGTGGCAATTTCTAAAAGATCTAAAAATCGATCTTCCATACAACCCAACAATTCCCCTTCCAGGAGGAACTCAAATCATTCTACATAAAAGATACCAGCACATGCATGTTTATTGCAACACTATTCCCCATAGCAAAAGCATGGAACCAACCATGCTGCCCATCAAAACTGTGCTAGATACAAAAAATGTGGCATATGTACACCATGGAATGTTACACAGCCATAAATAAGGACAAAAATGTGGACTTTGCAGCAACTTGGATGGATTTAGAGTCTATCATACTCAGTGATCTATCACAGAAACAAAGAACTGAGTGCCACATGTTTTCATTCATAAGTGGACCCTGAACATTTATCATAATACTATAAGAGTGGGATTGCCAGTAGTGGGACACTGCCAAGGTGTGGAGGAGAAGGGGACAAAAAAATCAATAAGCGTACCTGAACCTGAACCAGGTGAAATAGGGACCAAAGGGAGGCCAAATTGCACCTGTGTGATGACCATTTATGTTCCAAATCCTGAATTGTACCCCACATTGTTAAAATAAAGTTTTTAAAAAAAAATTTTCTTTTTTGTTTTCGGAGTTTTTTGAATAGCCTGCTTATTTCAATTGTATCAAGTTTCTTAATGATCATTATAGTCAATAGTATTGTAATGCATACTGGAAATCTGCCAAGATTGTAGATTTCAGGGGCTGCTATTACCAACGAAAAGACAGTAACTATGTGAAGAGTTAAATACAATAATTTTCTTTACTGCGATAACCATCTTACTACATATATGTATGTGAAAACATTGTGTGGTACATCTTCAATATATACAATAAAGTGTTTCCTAAACAATTTATTTGATTCCAGCATTTTGCTGCCTTAATCTTATTTCATAGGTTGTCTATACTAGACATAGCTAAATTGATAGATAAAATTTTATTCTGTTCCATAGCACATTGCATTCTGGTTTCAAGTTATTTTAATAGTGTGCCCCAAAACAAATATTTCCACATATTTAGTAATTTTTAAAAAATGTTAAATACCTCTTTGTAGATTAAAAAATATATATAGTGTGTTACATATTATATATTGAAATACTATATATCATAGTATAACAGTAGCTTAAATTATTATTTTAATATATTAACATGTATATTCATACATTTTATATGAACACAATTTTTAAAAAAAATTCAGAGTTAAATGAACTTGTTTTCTTCTTGTTATACTTATTTTAAATAACAGAATTTGTACTAATTCTCTCTTGCTTTATTTTTTTTCCTCGGAATCTATTCTTTATTTTTATATTGCTTATCACAATTCCAAAAACCTTAATCCCACATGTTCTCATTCACCAGTGGGCCCTAAACATTGGGCATGCAAGCACAGAGACCCTATTGCTTTAATAAAGCATTCTCCTTCCTCCCTGGTGCCTTCTCTGATTGCTGAATTTTCCTTTCTAAATGGCCTCTCAGTTAGAGTTTTCAGTCAGTCCTGAACCCTCTGCTTTTCCAAATCAATGTCTTTATTCTTCCCAGGACTTTTGTCAGAAACATTGCTATCTTGTTCTTGTTTGACACCCCCAGATTTATACATTTAACAAACTCATTGTCATCAGCACTTCAACATCCTACAGTCATTTCAAAATTGCCTTTTCCAAAACCAATTTCCTGACTTCCCACTTTCTGCACCCAGTCGGTGTTTTCTCCTTCCACCCTGCTTGTCACTCTGCATAAGACTATATTGCACCAATGGTTTAAACCTAAAACATGAAGACAAATTTCTCTATACTCCTCAGTACTTCACATTTACTCAACCAAAAAATTTTGTCATTTTTAAGTCAACAATATACACTCAACCCATCTATTTACTATTTCCACTCCCATTATCACTAACCTAATCCATGTCATCATATTCTCTCATCCATTATACTTACATTAAATCAAACTAAGATCTAACCTTAAAAACCTCCATTCTCACATACTTGAATTCTCACAGATGAACTAACTTGGTGGATCGATAAAAGGAAAGCCTAACTTGAGAATATGCTTCTGTAACAATAGCTGGGTTTCAGCCAAACCCAGCAGTCATACTTAAAATTCAAAGTGTGTTCACAAAAGGCAAATGTCAAGCTGTAAACAATCCAGATATTCCTGTACCTCACTCTTGTCTTCTGGAAGTAATTTTCCCTTTTCTGCCTATACATTTTCTCCAACCACTCGGCAGCACTCTCTGAATCTTCTGTGGTTCTGAGGACTGCCCAATTTGTGGTATTTTTTTTTCTTTTTCAGTTAAACTCTCGTAACTTTGATTTGTCTAAAGTTTTTATTTTAATATCCAACCGACATTTACTAGCCTTAAGATATTTTCCTTCTTCCACTCTTGCTACCACAGAGGAGAAAAGGCAATTAGATGCTGTCACTATGATGATGGTTTTCCAAAAAAGTCAGAAAAAAATTTTAAGCTTTTGCTATATCCTGTAAAGTCCCAAATTGTTAAATTCTTGCTTACTCTGCTAAAATTCATTATACTTTCTCCATGCGCCAAAAGGTCTATTTTTATTACATTATAATCAGAAAATGTAGTCTACTGAAGACTTACTTGAGAACTCTGTTTAATTTCTACTGTTTAGTCTAGGAAGTGTTTAGTTTTGAAAGCATTGCATGACTTCTTTTATCCATAACTTTCATCATTATCAGGATAATATCTTCATACTCCAATTCTAGAATGTGTTTTAGACATATTGCAAATTTTACAGGTTATTTAATCCCAAAATCTCCCTTCTGAGTTCCTATGATTTGGTCATGCACTATCTGACTTCAGAACAATCAGCAATGACTATACTCTTTTATAAAAAGGCTATCCATAAAACAAAATAAATTCATAGCCATGATGGCATAATCTCATAAGAATGCATGACCTTTAACTAACAGAAATTCCTTAGCTGTTCATTAAACAGTCTTTGACAGGGACTCCGTGGTGTAACTATAAACACATATTGGTTTTGCCTTGAAGGCTTTAAAAATAATTTTTGCTTATTTGTAGATATTTTCTTTCCTCTAAGAACTTTGAGGATCATTATATGTCTTAACTCACCAATAGCTAAGAAGAAATATTTTATTACTATTGAACTCCTGTCTTATCTTTCTGAGAAGGGTAGTAAAAATACACAACTGTTTACTAGATTTCTGGTGAATCATTATAGGTTACAATTGAAGTATTTTTTTAAAAATTTGCCCTCACATATACTACTGTGGGATGGTGATCAATGAATCTGTAATCACTTGATTTTAAGTGATTAATATGAATATATAAAATAATTTGCAGAATTTTAATACACACTGCTAAGCTATTGAATTAATTGTCAAAAATAAAACCAACTTTCTATGTTTAAAGTAGGCATAAAAATCTTGATTAAATCTGTCTGACTCCATATGATTTGATATTGATTTGACAATGTTTGAAATAAATACAATTAAGGCTGTTTGTCATTTAAAGTAAAACCAATGATATGGATTATGAAGAGTGTTTATTTTCAACTCAGTAACTTCTGATTTTTCTTATTTTTTAATAAATCAGTGCTTATTGTAGATGTTAGAAGGAATACATTAATGAAATATAATTATTTATTGCAAATATATTAATACTTGATGAAAAGTAAAACCAAAACCATGAAATTTCCAGTAACAATTTCTACAGGACTGTTTGCTGTCTAAGGTCATTATTCTAACTAACTTAATGATCACAGCCCTAGAAATATATTGACCGCATTGGTTCTGATAATAAAGATGGCAGAAATGATTTGACTCTATCAGCTTGGGGTCAGGTTTAACAGCAATAGATTGCAATTAAGAGTCTCACAAGGCAATTAATGTACTCATGGCAGGGGACACACACAAGGGACAGAAGGAGAGAGAGGAAAAAGGAACAGACAAGATATTTAATGAATCTATAATGTTATTATTTTGTTTTATTTTTAGGAAGCACCCTACTCTTCTAAATGAAGTGTTCTTACAAAAATTTTCCTTAATGACTGGTCTTTCCTGTGGACTTTTTGTCAGTATTCCCCAGTTCTCTACACTCATTCATGTTCATTTGAAGAATGAATGCTTTCCTTTTATTGGCTATCATTTATAGAAGTCATGAATGAATGACTACTTGTAATTTAATATTTTTCAAGCTAATATTTATCTGAAAACAACTAATGATTACAAAGATCTTGTAAACTCTATTATGGTTATTTATTTCCTCCTTGTGGACTAAGGGGAAAAAATCTTAAATGTCATTAAGAAAACCGACTTAGGGAAAACAAAGAGAAATAAAATTCTTGGGAGCTGGCCAACAGGAAAATAATTTGCTAATTTAGTGAAAGCATCCAGAAGGTTAGGAAGATTATATTATGGAACTGGTAATTTTTTTTTTTTTTTTGAGTTGAAGTCTCACTCTGTTGCCCAGACTGGAGTGCAGTGGCCACTCCCGGCCATTGCAGCCTCGACCTGCTGGGCTCCAGCGATCCTTCCGCCTCAGCCTTCATAGTAGCTGGAACTACAGGTGCGTGCTACCACGCCCGGCTAATATTTTTTATTTATTGTAGAGATGAAGTCTCGCTGCCCAGGAGGGTCTCAAACCCACGGCCTCAGGCAATCCACTCACCTCAGCCTCCCAAAGGTGCGGAACTAGTCATAAAACAAGGACTTCATAAATCATTGTAAAATAAGTAAATAAAATAACAAACAAATAAAATTAGGCATTATTCAAATTTAAACCAACGATGTGAATTATTAAATTCTTTCATAGTTTAGCCCAATCATTTATACTATTCATTGTTTTTCTTAAAACAGGCCCTCTTGAAGCTATTAGAAGTAAACACTTTAAAATATTTTCTTATATAAGACTACCTTTTGTGAGGTATACTAAGATGCTCTCACCATGCGTTTGCCCATAAATTCCTAATCTGTATTTCTGATTCCATAATCAATAATTATTTTATCAATGAAATGTTGACAGAAAATGCAAGCTTAAACTAAAAGATAATATTTCTGTTTCTAAGTATTATAAATTTAATTACTGAGATATTTATTATTTTGATGGTTATTAATCAGCCAAAATGCCAATTTTTGAATCTACAGAAATCATTATTGCTTGGGTGAAGAAGGGAAAGTTACTGAAAAGGTTTGCTGAGACACTGAAATATCCCATTTCCAGAGACTCCCTAAATCTTCTTGATGAGCTATGAGTGTATGTGTGTGCATGCATATGTAGATGTAGTCAAAATATCTCAACAAGATATGTTTGATGATTGAAAAAAATGAGTGAATATAGGCACAGCTAGCAAGATGGAAATCTGATAGGCAGAAAGCCAAATCAAGATGTTCTTTGCTCTCCCCATCTTTATTCTTATGCCTAACCTCTTTCTTTCTTTTTTTTATTTTAATAAATATTTTTTATTATGATATTTTGGGGTACAGTTAAGGGTTAGGTATACAAATATGCTTCGTTCAGGCACCCTTGTTGATAAGAGGTGTCTCCCCATCCCCAGACAGATATTTACTACCGTTAATCCCATTTCCCTTCCCCCACCCCCCCATAGTTTCCCACCACTGTCAGTCATTTTCTTATAGTATTACATTGGATGTTCAAGGTTCACTATATGAGGAGAGCATGTGATACTCAGATCTTTGTTTCTGTGAGAGGTCACTCAGTATTATAGACTCTAGTTCCATCCAGGTTGCTGCAAAATTCATGATTTTGTTCTTTTTTAGGGCTGCGCAGTATTCCATCGTGTATATGTAGCACATTTAAAAAATCCAGTCCTCGTTTGATGGACAGCATGGTTGGTTCCAAGTTCTTGCTATTGTGAACAATGCTGGGATAAAGATACATGTGCAGGTATCTTTTTTATAGAGTGATTTGAGTTCTTCAGGGTATATTCCCAGTAGGGGGATTGCGGGATCACATGGGAGGTCAATATTTAGAGCTTTTAGGAATCGCCATACTGTTTTCCACAGAGGTTGTACTAGTTTTCACTCCCACCAGTGTAGAAGTGTTCCCTTTTCGCCACACCCTCTCCAGCAACTGTCATTTTTTGAGTTATTGATAATTGCCATTCTGACTGGAGTTAGGTGGTATCTCAGTGTGGTTTTGATTTGCATCTCCCTGATGATTAGTGAGGTTGAACATTTTTTCATGTGTCTGTTGGCTGCTTGGATGTCTTCCTTTGAGAAGTATCTGTTCATATCTTTTGCCCATTTTATAATGGGTTGTTTTTTTTTTTTCTTTTCAGCACATTTGAGTTCCTTGTAGATCCAATATGTTAAGCCTTTGTCAGACCTGGAGTTTAACCTCTTTCTTAAAGCAATCAAGTTGACATTTTAAAATCTGATTTCAATTGTGAAGGAGTCATAGATCATGTAGACTCTAGTATGTTCCAAAGTAATGTGAAATTAAAGTCTAGAACATAAAAAGAATATTAGAGAAATTCTGATATCAAATTACTTCAAGTCTAGAAATTTGGAAGACTTTTTGTCATAAAACATCCAAAGAGAAGGAGTTGACATTTTTTAAGTTATGTTTTAATGTAAAAGTAAGAGATACTAAACTCAAAGAATCATCTGTGTGTATTAATATAGGTAAGTATATGTAGACTATGTTATACACACTAACAAATTAAACCATGATAAAATAGTTTCAAAACTCAAAGGTTTATTTCTCATTCACATTATATCCTTTAGTGATCATCTAGGGCTCTGCTCCAGTATTGTTGTTGACTTCACTCCCTGACCCACACTGATGGACCAGCCAATAGTATAGATTCAACCATTATAAAACTTGACAGAGGTAAGATATCTGTAGAGAATCTTGCATCATCATAAAATATGCCAGCTCAGAAGTGTTATATTTCACTTTCACTTACAGCTCAACAATCAACTAACTACACAGCCCAATCCAATCTGGAAAATATCCTATTT
This sequence comes from Carlito syrichta, assembly GCF_000164805.1. NCBI lineage: Eukaryota > Metazoa > Chordata > Mammalia > Primates > Tarsiidae > Carlito > Carlito syrichta. Next base: position 1,242,252 of record NW_007253824.1, on the reverse strand, counting down.
TGTCTTGCCTGCCTTTCACCCACTGTCCACAATTCTTGAAGACAGAAGAAGGGAAAAGTTAGCCAGGCTCGGTGGCTCAGCCTGTAATCCCACACCTTTGGGAGGCTGAGGTGAGTGGATTGCCTGAGCCCGCGGGTTCGAGACACACCTGGGCC
>NW_007253824.1:1183966-1242077 GCF_000164805.1 Carlito syrichta | reverse complement strand
CAGGAGTGGCCACTGCACTCCAGTCTGGGTGACAGAGTGAGACTCCAACTCAAAAAAAAAAAAAGGGAAAAGCTCATGAAATGATAATGATCCTGAAAAGGATGAGCACAAGAATATTCCGCCACCTAATACGTAAGGGCATATTGAGGAGAGGGGCTGGCTTTGGCCAGGACAAATTATGGAGAATTGCTAACTGTAGTTGATATCTATGGGATAAAACAACAACTACCTCTGATTATTTCTTTGAAAACAGATGGAGAAATCAAGAAGAATTTAGAGATGTACATTTGGAATGTCTTTCTGTGAGGATAATTGTGTGTAAAGACAAGAAACTGATCATTAAAGGGCAGATAAAGCATTGGTGTCTTGTAAGGCTCACATGCTTGAAAAATAAGACAATAGTAAAAAAAAATCTTTGGCAAAATTGGAGGACATGGATTGGATCTCTGATAAAATGTGTGTCTTGGCTCTTTCTTGTAGAAAGATTCACATCTTCAAAGCAAACTATCAGAAACAGAGTGTGTATTCTGACTGTAACAATGCAGCCAGACTCACTCACAGCCAGTTGTAGTTAAAAAACAGAGGCAAAAGATGAAGGAAGTCAAAGGAAGTCATCTATGACAATGCTAGGCCATGGCTATTGAGGTGTCATCTGAGGGGGAGAAGCAAGTTAGGGAGTAGAGTTGGAGTGTGGCTGGGAATTTTTTTAGGGAAAAGCAGAGAGGAAGCTACTCTACATTACTCATATATTCTTGCAAAGTATTATATGGTTTGGATAAACAATTAAAATGGTTTTAAGTTTTCCACTAAAAAAACGATGTCGGATTTGCATCCTTGCACATGCCACTTGTGTTTATGTGCACATCTTTCTGCTTGCTATTTATCAAGAAGTGGAGTTGTTAAGAAATAGTCATGCAGATTTTTATTCATACGAGTGTCCGATTTCTCTTCAACATGGCTTCAACAAAGTTTTCTTTCAACCAAAAATGCCTGTGCTTTCCTTATTGTTCACACAATGATATGTTATTTAGACAAATATGCTATATGCAAGTCACAAATTAGTAATTTAGAACATCTTTTCAAATACTCACTTGCTATCCGTTTTATATTCATATTGTTCCAGTATTTTTAAGTGACACATTTGACTTTAATTAATTAGAAGCAATTTTTCAAAGTGTTTTGGCAACGTAATCTTTGTCTGTTATCTGTTTGAAAATGTATTCTTTCAAATTCACATATGAAATTGAACTTTGTTATAAAGGTATTTTAATTCATTGAGGTTTGTTTTTGTCTTTAATTTGGTTTTGTTCTTCCTTACCCTAAATTTATAAACATGTTTTCATCTGTTAAGTTATTATATTAAACTAGAATTAATTTTTGATTATAAAAAGCATGGATACATTTATCAATCTATCTGTTATTAAGTAGATGGCTATTAAATATATAGGTTTTGTAAAGAAACATGTTATTGTTTCTAAAATGTATATAAAACAGATTTTTGTAAAAACTAAGTTAAAAATTTGCAAGGAATCACACACACACAGAAAAAATCTCTCTGCATCAGAGAGTAAGCCATGTTAATAGCTTTTTAAGGCTGACATGAGAAAATTGGAATAGAAATCCAAGCTATAGATCTATGATTATGTAAATATTGTCATGGATACAATAGAACTAACATTATAAAATTAGTGGAGAAAAAAATAATGAGCTAGGAAATATATGGTTCTAGAACAAGGCATCTCCATATCAGAAATATATTTGTAGCCGGGCTCGGTGGCTCAGCCTGTAATCCCGCGCCTTTGGGAGGCTGAGGTGAGTGGATTGCCTGAGCCCGCGGGTTCGAAACCCGCCTGGACAGGCGAGACCTCATCTCTACCATAAATCAAAAAATGAGCTGGGCGTGGTAGCGCGCGCCTGTAGTTCCAGCTACTCTGAAGGCTGAGGTGGAAGGATCGCCGGAGCCCAGCAGGTCGCGGCTGCGGTGGCCGGGAGCTGCCACTGCACTCCAGTCTGGGTGACAGTGAGACTCCAACTCAAAAGAAAAAAAAAAAAAAAAGAAATATATTTGTGTGTGCGTGCATATGTATACATATGATTGTATATATAAATGTACAATTGTATGTATACATATGTAAGTATACATATGTAATCAAACTTCAGTGACACACCATGTGCAAAAATGTATTCTATATAATAAAAACACCTAAAGATAAGGAGAAAAAATAGAATATATAAGAATAATCTGGTTAGTTGATTGCAGTAGAATAGTCACCCTATTACAAATAACACACACTAATACAAAATGATGTATTTTAATACCATGAATGCTTTCTAAAAGTGTTCACTGCAAAACAAGACTGCACAAGGCTAAAGCATAAGTGAGAAAGAACATAAAACTACATTTTCAGAAGTATAATGGCCAATGGTTAGTATTCAAGCTATATAAGCACTTTAAATGTATAGATAAATTTAGGCAGCACAATAAAAGAAAGGGAAAATGAGATGCCCATTTAATTCAAAGTGAATCTAAACAATAGACAATAAACATAAGAAAGGATATTTAATGCCACTTGTAATAGGTCAAAAGAAAATGATATATATGTTTCATATTCTTCCACTGGTTCAATTCAAGTTATTAAATTTATTTTTATTTTTGTTTATTTGTTTGTCTGACCATGGAATAGGAATAGCATGGGCTTGGTACTAACCATGGAGTCTATATAATCACTTTGCATATTATCATCACACTACCCAGTACAATAGAAGACACGCATCTCCTGTGCTCAATAATTTCAATTCTGAAGACCTGTCACCAGAATACACAAGTATTGGTATTTTTCATTTAGATATATGTTTTAATTAAAAACTGAAACTGCAAAAATGTTCTACAAAGGGAGAATATTAAAATGCATTTCACAACCAATAAAGGAATACTGTACAAAAAAAGAAAGTAGACATGAATACAGAATAATTATAAACAAATGAAACATAATTACATGTATTATTGTGGATAATTATCAAAAGCATAGAGTCAACAAAGAAAGGTATGAAAAAATTTATGTACTATATCACATTTATAATACCATTAAAATGCAAACACATTTTATTTATCTATCTATTTTGTATTTTAAAGATGTGGAGTAAAATGTAGGGTTAGGTATACAAGTAAAAATATTATTAATACCAATAGATGCATTGAATGTATAAAAATATAGATGATAGGATATCTGATATTTATAGACTTAAAAATTATGATTACTTTTGGGAAGGAAGAGTGAATGGAAGACATCAATAGTTCACTGAATTTTAATAGTTTCATTAAAAACATTAACTCTAATGTGAAATATGTTGATATCTTTCATATTTGGTCTTTGGTTTGTGGCCATAGTGGTATGTTTTACAATATTATTTTCAGGCCGGGTGAGCTGGCTCATGTCTGTAATACTAGCACTTTCGGAGGACAACATGAGAGGATTGCTTGAACTCAGGTGTTTGAGACCAGCCTAGGCAACATCAAGACCTCATCTCTATATTTAAAAAAAAAAAGTTGTAGAATCTGTCAGGCGTGTGGGCATATGGCTGTAGTACCAGCTACTCAGAAGGCTGAGGTGGAAGGATGACCTGGGTTCAGGAGATGGAGGCTGGAGAGAGTCATGATTGTGCCACTGCACTCCAGCCTGGGAGACAGTGAGACCCTGACCCCAATATCTCTCTCTATACTAACACGCACACTCTCTCTCTCTCCCTCTCTCTCTCTCTCTCTTCTCTCCCCCCCACTCTCTCCACAGCATTCGAAATGTTTTGTAGTTGTTATTTTAACTAAAAACCATTTACCACACAATTATTTTTTTAAAATTTTTACCAAACTCCTAGATGACTAATGAGAAGGTGAAACTATGTCCTGTATATATGCACACATTTTTCTTCTCAATATGCCTAGAAGCCATCTGTATAGTACAGGTGATATCTCATAGTATCCTGGATGTGTCAAAAAGAGAATTTAATAGCAATATACTAACATGCCATGTCAGCATGTTGATGTTATCTGGGTCACTGATTCCCATCGAGGCTTGTGTTATGTTAAATGTCATATTCATTCTACGATCATTGGTTTCTGAAGCTTATTAATCATAAGCAGTTAGAAAAAATCCAGGCAGGAAGGATATACAGTCCAACAGGTATTTCATTCACCACAAATTTAATTGCGATTGGTCCAAACAGCTGAAAGCCCTGAAAGCACCAGCTGGTTCAAGATAATGTATTTATTGCACTCTATTTCTTCATCAGCAAAGCAAAATGTAGCCCATTTTATGATTTTTGAAATAACACATTTGGTATATACCTTCTGCAACTTTTTTTGCTCAATTATGATCATGTTTTTTATATTCCTGCAGAAGTTTTAATGCATTTAAAGGCTAAGTTTTAACATTAATTTATATGCATGATTCCAATCTAATGACCAAATCTAATGCCCTTCCGTATATTCTGTGTGAAGCAGTCTCAAGGTTATAACCAATTCTGCCAATGCCAACAGTTTAATATGTGGAATATATTACAACCAGTTACCACATGTCTGGAATTTCCTCTTCCCCTCATCTGAGTTTTTACAATACTTGGGTATGATGTACCTTCTGAGCAGTATTAATATTTCCTCCTATAACTTCATGCTGAAATATTCACATATTCACAGAGTTAAATTAAAAGGTATTGGCTCATGATTTCTCAACCTGTATTGAGGAAAATAAGTAACCAACTAAACTAGAACAGGGATTACTATTATGTAGAAAAGAGTGACAAAAAGTTCCCCAGACATGTGACTTTGGGCAAATTTCTCAACGTGTCTGCATTTTGATATCTTTCCTTATAGGATAGAGTATTAAAAAATTGAATCGTGCAATATATGTTAACTGCTTATAGCCATGTCGGGAACATATCAAGTGCTACATAAACTTTAGCATTGCTATCAGTGTGATTATCTCAGAAACTTAAGACATTTAAAGCTCTTATTAATAAGCAACAACAACTAGCAGTCACATCCACAATAATCCAAAAGTATAATTGTATTATAGAATTATAATATCATCCCTCCATTATTTACTTATCACTTTATAACTTATGTTAAACTAAATTTATAAGAGGTGATTGGTTTCAACTGAGTTCCTGCATTAGGGCCAACAGACCAAATCAAAGTGAAGTTACCCATGCTGAAGTTCTGTAACACCAAGCCAAGACAGATCTTTTCTAACCTTAAGAGAAATCAGGAGAGCAAGATAATAACCAAATGGCCAAACAGGCTAGTTTTAGTTGGCATGATAAGGCGATTCCCACCACTTTAACCTTAGAAGAACAGTGACTTTGAATCAACCATTCCGGTTTTTGCTATCTGTGTTTATTCACCTCAGCCCTTTTATCTCTATAAAATAATCTCTTCTGCTCAAATCTTCAGAACGTTCAGTCTATGTTATAGAATGAAGTGTTCCCCAATTCTAGAATTGCAAATAAAAGCCAATTGAGATCTTTAAACTAAATTTGTTTTAAATTTGTCTTTTGAGCATATTTCCACCAATGTAGCAGTTTAATATACTACATTCTTTGTCTCATAGTTTCTGTGTATCAGAAGTCATGGCTCTGCTTACCTGGATCCTTGGTTTCAGGCACCTTACTGCTGCAATCAAGGTATTGTCCAAGGCTATAATCTCATTTGAGGTTTAACTTGGAAAAGATCTATTTCTAAACTCACATTGTTTTTGACAAAATTCAGTTTCTGTGGACTGCTTTCATAGTCTATTTGAGTTGCTATTAAAAAAAACACACACACAAACTGTATAGCTTATGAACAATAGAAATTTATTTCCTGCAGTTCTGGAATCTGGAAAGTCCAAGATCAAGCTGCTAATAGATTTGGTGTCTGGTGTGAACTCATTTTCTGGTTATAAATGGCACCTTCTCACTGTCTTCACATGGCGGAAGAAGCGAAGAATCTTTCTAAGGTCTCTATTTAAGGGCACTGGTTTCATTAATGAGGACTCTATGACATAATCACCTCCCAAAGACCCTCCATCTCCTAAAACTATCACATTAGAAGTTAGAATTTTAACATATACATTTTGAGGTGATGCAAACATCACACCATACCAGCTGCTTAACTGAGATCCTTAACTCCTTACTGGCTATCCTCCTTGCTATGTGGCAGATCACAGTAGGAGAGTTTGCTTCTTGAAACCTTCAAGGGACAGAAAGAATCTCCTAGGAAGATGAGTTATATTCTTATATACTAAACTCAGCTTCAGGTAATCACATAGACCACCTTTCCTGTTATCTGTGTGTAAGGAGCAAGTCACAGGTCCCACATACACTGGAGGGAAAGAGATCAAGAAAGAACAAGAGCACTGAGTTGAGATTCAAAATTGAATTAGGCAATATATGTTAATGGGTTATCACCATGCCTGGAACATATTAAATTTTTCATGAAAGTTAGCATTGCTACCAGCGTGAATCTCAGAAACGTATGACACTTAAGGCTTCAGAATCATGGGGTACACTCCAGGGACTACTTATATGATTCATATTCCTTCTACATGCAAAATATATCCACTCCTCTCAAATAACCAAGAATCTAATTTTATTACAGCATCTAATCAAAATCCAAAAGCCATCACCTAAGTAAGCCCCAGATATAAATGATACTCCTTGTGAAACCATGCCCCAAAGAGTTAAAAAAACTAGTGACTAATAGGAATTCTTGAGTTTTGCAGAATAGCAGATTAAAAAAAAAGAAAAGAAAAAAGAAACAACTCGGTGAAATGCTGAAACTCCCTCAACTTATAAGTTAAAACAACTGGCTGAAATTATTTGGAACCAATATAGCTAACCAGAGTCTGCAAACGAACTTATTGTCATCACAGTTTGAATTTTCACCACATATTTCATACTAACTAGTACATGTGATGAGTTTGTACATGTGATGAGTGATTTAACATAAAAAATAATAGTGCATGCCTGAGGAATTTCTCTGCCTCCCCTTTTCCTACTGTTAATCACCTGCTAATCCCAGTATCCACCCCCTAAAATTTTTAAAGTAAAATTACTGCCTTAAAATCAGTACAAGGAGACACATTTGAGGGACTCCCGTCTCCTTGTTGGTCAACTGGCAATAAAGCTTTTCTTTTCTCAAAAACACCATGTCACTATCAGCTTGTAGTGCTTTGGATAGCAAACCCTTTTGCTTGGTAAGGGTTGAAGGTATAATTTTTAAAATGAAGAAAAAAGAAAAAGAAAACACTGAAAATAAAAGAGAGTTAAAGGTAGTTTACCTTGATCTGATATTCTGTAAAGCTAACCCAACAAACTATCTGTCCTCCACACTGAGAATACAATTGTAGACCAGGAGTAAGATAATAGCTATAGACATTTCCATTTACAAATGCAGAAAATGAAAGTATGAAGTATTCAATAGTCAATATCCATGCTGAAATTCAGTCAGGTAAAAGATCAGAGTTCTTAGTTTCTCATGTATGCTTTGATTTTGCTCTCTTTCTTTTTCATGAAAGAAAACTTTTGCAGCTGAGTAGTTTTGTCTTCTGTCTGCCAGCAAATTTGGGAGAATACTACAATAGCCTTTCATTTTCACTCTCTCTGTCTTTTAAAGTCTAAGCTGGCAATATTTTTTTGCTGAAATAATTCTCAAATATTTGTAGGTCTCACTCCATTAGACAAACACACACACACACACACACACAGAGAGAGAGAGAGAGAGAGAGAGAGAGAGAGAGAGAGAGAGAGAGAGAGAGATGAGAGAGAGAGAGAGAGCACACGATTGAGAGAGATTATTCTGAAATAAACTTTTTCTTGAACTTCTGCTAACAAGACTAAGAATAAGAGTATCCTGTGTAGGCCCCCTAGAAGTTCTATAGTTTGTTTGAGAAATTTGTAAAGTACACTTTTAATCTCTTTACATTGTTCTTATGTAACTGAGAATTAGTTACAAACTCATATTTTCACCTTTTAAAATTTAGCAAAATTTTAAACTTTACTTTTCCAAAGGCCTTTGAAGCCATTTCTAAGTTTTAGCACCCTTTCTCATATTGGCAGGCTAAGAAGTTCTAAAATTATCAATACTAGACCTTTTTCTGTTTTACCAGCTCTTCTTTCAAGTTCCCTTCTTCTTCTTAAATTTAGTTACAAGCAGCAAGAAGAAACAAGTCCCCCAGGTTTAACACATAGCTTGGAAATCTCCTTAGGTAGACAATAAAATCCTACTTTCCACATTAATTTGCTGTATCAAAGACAATCTTGCCAAAAAAATTTTCCAGCTGATCCTTCCTTCAGTTTCCAATAGATGTTCTTCTCTTCCTCTGAGTGTTCACTAGAAGTATAATCAAAGTTCAAATTTCTACCAGCAGCCTGTTCATGACAATTTAAGACTATGGCAGCCTGTTCATGACAACTTAAGACTATAGTGGTCAGTAACTTGCAATTTACAGATTCTTCGTTTTCCTTCATGGAGATATATTTGCCACAAAACCTTATATATCTAGTTTGTTTAAATGTGCTCTCCTCCACTCTCCAAAATTTAATCTTAATCTGTCAAGCTTCAACACTGGAGATGACGTATTTAACTGATTTGTTTAAGATTTCCTAATGCTGCCATTGAATCATCCAAGTTCCTGTTAAAAATGCTTTAACTGATGCCTTTTTTTCCCCTCTAAAAGACTTCTCAAACACCTCTCCTAGATTGGTAGTAAATGCAAAAACTACACTTCATTCTCCTGGAGGCAATACTGTGAGTGCAATTTACAGTTCGACATTTTACATCAGTTCTCTATTATAGCACCTACAGTACATTCTCATAAGATACAAGTAATCATATTACCAAAGTAAAATTGAAAAACCTCCACCTTGCAATGTTGTCTATTTTATAATTGAGTATAATTCCAATCAAATGGTAATCTTTATAAAGAGTAGAAAGAGGAGTCTCAAGATTCCAAGTAAGTCACATACCTAAATATATTATAAGTTAAGATTACAAAGGCATCTTTCAAATATATAATTTCAATTTTAGCAAATACCCAAGGAATAAAACAAAGGTTTGACATTTGAAATATTGGTAAGATATTTAGCTGCAATCTATATCTGCCTCGAAGTTTGCCAATTGGGTCAAACTAATCCACACTCATGATTATAAAACTGATAGAGGATGTACTGTAGAAGTCATTCTTTCTCACTATTTATAACTTTAAGTCCAATTGACACTGAAGGGATACAGAATGAGTTAAAAGGCAATCATCAGCAATGACATGTTAAGAATAACACCATATATTACAGTAAAGATCTACTTTTCTAATAGTGACCAAGACAACTGTGTGGGGAAAAAAAATGTCTACAACCAAAGCAATACAAAAATCTTAACCCCAATTTGTTTTTCCAGAAAAGTACATTTGAAAAATATGAATACCGTGTTTTACTGAATTCAATCATTCTAGAAAACTTTGTAGATTGCATTGCTATATATAAGCTGTCTAGAACTAAGAAATCAAAGATAAATTGAGTCTTCAATCTAAAAAGGAAGTTGAATATTAAAATAAAGTACAAAATTATACAATAGACAATATAGAAAGAGAGTGTAAAATATAATGGTAACAGTGGAAGAAGTTGCCTCAACGACATATAGGTAGATAAGAAAACAAATTTGGGGAAAAAGGAACAGTTCAGTTAAATTGTTAAGCAGGGATCTGGATGAAATTGTAGAGAATGAGGTAGAAAAGGTGAAGGTGTACTTTGGAAGGGACAGGAATACCTTATGAAAATATAATGAACTTCAAAACAAAAGTATGGTTATATGACATCATTTCAATTCAGATGCTTCCATCTCCATAAATGCCAGATTCTCCTTACCTGTTTCCTGGCCCTTTGTGTGGAGAAGTGGTTCAGTGTGGTTAATGATTTCAAGAAGATTAACCTAGACCTAACAGGTTGAGAGGCTTCCATGTTTCTCTTGGGAAGAAGCTGCCTGTAGAGGATGAAGTTTTTTTGTTTTTGTTTTTCTCCTTGCTTTTAAGTTCTGCTTCAGCAGTCCAGAGTAACATGTAGCCAGATGCAAATTTAATTCTGGAGGTCCCTTTAGCAAATCCATTTTGCTCTCATATTCACCTATACCCTGCACATTGATAAAAGTGATTTTAGGAGAGGAGAGGCTACAGCTGCAAACTTTATGTCTTCTGTAGGGAACAGCTATGTTCACTTTGAACTATAAAGCAGGAGGTAGAATTTGCATGTGTATACCTTGATCTTTGATATATACTCAAGTGTTTAGACATTGATGGTTTGCAGAGGATCTTGCTGCTCTGTGAAGCCATCCTGTTACTCTTCAAATCTTGTAAGATATATTAGGGCTTAGGGTATATAATATTTAGACTGTCGTCAATGGACAGAAGCTTATAATGATTTTACCCACAGTACAAGGCTTTCAATTCAGGCAGTGCTATCTATGGGCATCAGTTGTTGGAAATGCTTGCATCCAAACTGCTCAAGTTTCTATTTGCAGCCTAATTTCATTGTTATGTTTGCAATGAATTATTTTGGCTTCATTTTCCTCTGAAGTCATTTGGCTGTTACTATGGCAACTGTATGACACGGACGAATAGTTGATACCCATAAGGGGTTTCATTTTAGGTACTTTATTAATCTCTTTTTTCTCAATTTACTCTGGTTGCTATAATAAAATGCTGCAAATTAGGTGGTTTATAAACAACATAAATGTATTTTTCACAGTTCTGGAGGCTGGGAAATCCAACATCAGTATGCCAGAAAATTTGGTGTCTGGTAAGAGCCTCTTTCCTGGTTCATAGATGGCACCTTCTTACTGTGTTCTCAAATGATAGAAAATACAAGTTACCTCTCTGAGGCCTCTTTTATGAGGGTACTAATCTCATGACTTCACCTTGAAGGATGTCTCCACCTTTATGATTTAATCACCTCACAAATGGCCTCATATTTAATACCATTGCATTGGAGATTGAGTTTCAACAAACAAATATTTGGGATGCTATGGTGTGAATATCTTCTCCAAAGTTCATATGTTAGAAACTTAACTAATTAGTGTTGAGGAGTAGGGCCTAATGGGAGGTGATTAGGTCATGAGCGTTCCACCCTCATGAATGGATTACTGTTGTTATTTCAGGAATAAGGTTAGTTGTAGCTACAGTATACTTGTTATAAAAGTGAGTTTCAGCCGGGCTCGGTGGCTCAGCCTGTAATTCCACGCCTTTGGGAGGCTGAGGTGAGTGGATTGCCTGAGACCGCGGGTTCGAGACCCGCCTGGGCAGCGAGACCTCATCTCTACAATAAATCAAAAATCAGCTGGGCATAGTGGCACATGCCTGTAATTCCGGCTACTCCAAAGGCTGAGGCGGAAGGATCACCGGAGCCCAGCAGGTCCTGACTGCAGCTGCGGTGGCTGGGAGCAGCCACTGCACTCCAGTCTGGGCAATCGAGTGAGACTCCAACTCAAAAAAAAAAAAAAGTGAGTTTGCTCTCCTCTCGTTCTCTTGTTCCATCTTTCCCCTCCTCATTTAGCCAAGGATGACACTACTTTTAGGCCCTCACCAGATACAGGCCTTTCAAACTTGGACTTACCAGTCTTCACTGTAAATTAACTTATTCTCTTTATATAAATTACCCAGTCTGTGATATTCTTTGTTATAACAAAAGACAAAGAAAGCAGATTACAAACATTCAGTTGATAACACTTCTGTATCCTTCTCTTTCCACTTCCTCATTCTCTCCTTTTCACACCAGTTATTGCTATGTTATCCTGAATTGCCTTATATTTCACCAGCTACCTCTCTCATCCCCTTCTTTCCTCCCCACATCCCTACATTATTTCATGTGAAAGGGTTTGGGAAAAAGAGGATGTTTTCAAGGTATTAAGCTCTACAGCAGTTATGTTTTGAACCACATCAGTTTTTACTATTACCAAGTGTCCTTTTTCTTATTGAACAACAATGCCCTTCATTGTCAGTCAAAATGTCAACAATTTGATGGAATGGAGTAATTTGTAAAAATTCTAGCACCAAACTGATTTTCCAATATTGTAATTAATCATAATAAATATAAACTAATTTAATAGATGTGAAATTTGGAAAAATATATAATTCTCTAAGTTTCACTTTCCCCATATGTAAAAATGTGATATTGATGCCAATACCAACATAATGGTTGTCGTGAAAACTAGATGTAGCAAACACATAAAAATATTACAATTTTCCTAGCACATATTTTTCTTAAATAATTGCTTAAATATTTTGCTTAAAAACTAATTAAATAGTATCAAATAGTGTTTCATAAGGCAAGGACATCTAAACACAATAAAAATAAAGACATAACAGGATAAAAAGTATTCCTTAAAAGAGTTTTTTAAATTCTATAATATGGTATATAATTAGTTACTTTGTTTTCATACTTTACTGTGAATTGGTAGACATTGTATTTTAGACAGCATTTAGGGAAAAGCACTATGGGTAGTGATTGCAAAATTAATCATTTAGTCAAAGCACATAAGTTACTTTTATTTTAATAAGGTAGCTACTGAAGTTCTTGCTTGAGATGATGGTTGGCCTTGCCAAAACCTTCTGTGTTACCTCTAACTTGCAGGAAAATAAACCAAACAACAACAAAGAGTGGCCGTATTTAATTATATTTTAAGTTGCTTAAAATATAATTAAATACAATGAGTTGGCTATAATTAACTATTGTCAGTAAAGATAAACTATTATTAACTTAAAATGCACTCCTGCAGACACTATCAAGAAATATATTTTCCTTTATAATGGATAAACATTAAGTCAATGAAATAATATATATCTATTAATGAATAAACACACAAAAACATATTAAAAATGCAAAGATAACTTCAACTATTTTCTCACTGTATTTAATCTTTAGTATCAGAAAATGTATATATTTAAATATATTTAAACATGGAAAGTCACATTTCCCCCTTGATCTCTTTGTCCTTTAAAAAGATGAATTGCATCAATATTTTAGCTCCCATGATTTTTCTGTTTTGTTTTTTCTTTTTATCTGTCATTTATTTGTTCACTCAACTCTTACATTCTTTGAGCTTCTTATACTTTATTTTTAATAGCATGATAATAATATCAATTCTTAGAAATCTATCACAGAAACAAACAACTGAATACCACATGTTCTCATTCATAAGTGGAACCTCAACATTAATCACAATAATAGAAGAAAGGGATCGGCAGTAGTGGGACACTACCAGAGAAGCCAGGGAAGGGAGGAAGGAGGGGACCAAGCAACAACACAAAGGGAACCCTGTTCTAAACTAGGGGAAGTGAGGACCAGTTGGAGGCCCAAACTTCACCTGCATATACATTACTGGTGTACATAATTCTGAGTTGTCCTCCACATCTTTAAAATAAAATAAAATAAAATAATAACAATAATAATAATATCACATATGTATGTATTTATATACTTGATTTTATTTTATCAAACTGTATTTTATTCACTTACAGTTATAATGTTTTCCTCTAGGCACAAATTAGCTGCATCTAATGCATTTAGATAAATTATATTTTATTCTATTCAGTTGAGAAGTATGACTTCCACTACAATTTTCTTTATAAATTGTGAATTATATAGTAGTACATTGCTTAATTTTTAGACATTTTGAAAATTTCAAGTAATTCTTTGAATTATTGATTTCTGGCTTAATTCCATTATTGTTAGAAAATGTTCTCTGTATTTTTTAAAATGCTTTGAATCATTTGTAAATTTAATTTACAGCCTAACACATTGGAATTATTGACACACATTCTATGTAAAAATAAAAAGAATGTGTATTTTTGCATTTGTCATATGTCAAGTTTAGTATGTATGCACATCTGTATAATCAAAGTCAAATTTAATGATTTTGTTCGTATTGTCTATCTATTGACTATTTTACTCTACTGTTTATCAGTCACTCAGAAAAGTCTCCTAAACCCTTTAATATTATATGAGGATTTGTCTATTTATTCTTTCCTTTTATATACTTTGCTTTATTCATTTTAAATATATATCACAAATTATATACAAATTAAGAAATGTATAATCCTGATGGTTTTTTGTTTATTATATATTTTTTAACTTTAAAAAGTTAATATGTGCACTTTAGAACATAAGAAAGAACGAAATAATCTGTATCCAAAACTAGTTTACAGTTTGAAGTGTCCTGCTACATATACCCCTGTATATATAAACACATAACTGAACATATATAAGTGACTGCAATAATATCATATGTATCATGTTTTTTTACAAATTATAAATATTTACTTATATAAACTCTGAAAGTCATGAATATTTTGATAACTAAGAATACATTACACCAACTCAATCAGGAAAAATGTAATTCTTCCTCTCATGAGGAAAAAAATTCCTAGAAAACAAAAAATGACAACAGGCCTCTGGACTAAAATATCCTGGGATTTTAATTAAAAGGCTACATTTCTTTAATGCTCAATTTAAGATGAGATGTAAAAAACAAAAATTCAATAAGTATAATGCTTACTAGAGGATTCATTCTAAAATCTTTATTATTAGAATGTTAACAAGATTTTTCCTTTCAATAATTTAAAAATGTATTCAGCTAAAACAGCCAAAACTGCTATACACTTACAAAATGGTTATAATCAAATGGTAAACATTCCTCACCTTGAACTTCTTTCCATCCTTGTACTAATAACCCATTGAACTAGTCCCGATGTCCAGAGCACAGAGGCGGTTTGCAAATTCTGAGATGTTTATTTTCCATTAATGATTGTAAAATACCTGTGCAGATTAGTTTATTTGCTGGCTGTGCTTGAGTTTTCACATGGTCAAGGCATGAAATCTAAAATGCTTAGATGTTGCAAAATGAAGAATGAAGCTTGTCCACAATAAATACAAGTATTTGACAAAATAAAATATAACAAAGTAAGTACAGGTAGAGGGCTGTCCCTCACTCTCTTTTGTTATTTCACAACCCTCTTCTCCTGCCATTGTCACAGCATCCCAATGACCAAGTACAAAAATGAGTTCCACTCCAGAAAGTGAATTAACAACAGACATTATTGGAGGCAAGTCCTTTCTATAAACTAAAACAGGTTGATAAAAAGAATGTTTACATAGAGGTTATTACCTCTACTTTTAAAATACTTAGCATTGTGAATATACACAGTAGTGAGGAATAAATATACACAAAAGACAATGGTTATGATGTGAAATGCCTTCTAAACATTGCCAGGCTGGCAAAAAATTTTCTTCTCTCTGTCCTTATGAGCTCTCTGCTCCATCACCACTAGCCCATGAATAAATGTGGATGTGTAGCCCCTGGTTGACTTCTAGAGATAGTCTAACAACTCCATTTCTGAAAGTTATTTCTGAGAGACTTTTCTTGTACATGCTGCTTTGCTTTTAAGAGCATTTACAAGACTTGTGAATTTATAACTTAACCCTAGCGTATGTGAGCAACCTCTTTAGTACAACTAGAAGGCATGGATATTCCAATCTACATTTTCTTCTTTAAAGTCTGGAGGGAAAAAGGGAAGATGAGAGTTACTTTTTTGTATTATATGTACAGGCCTCCCATTTAGCCCAGGTAGTCGGATACATCATTTTACCATTTTCCTCCTTCAATATCAAGGTATGAGTTAGAAAACAGGGTTCAGTAGGGTCTAAATCTGTGTGATTCCATGGCTTAATCCCTCAGGCTGAGCTGTAAGGCCTCTGGATTTCCACATGATGGGAAGCATAGATGAGATCCTCTTAGATACCCATGTTCTCTCAGACTTGTTATTGCTATGAAAAGTCTCTCTTTAGAACACTTAGTATTTCTAACCTCAGCACCTAATTTTTCTGATGTTAGAAAAGTTATACCTTTTGGTTAATGTATAATGAAAATACTATTATATTTGTGCTCATATGTACCACATTTTCTGCTTTCCAGTTGTTTCTTTTGCTTTTTTCCTTTCTTTCTTCTTTATTTTTAAATTCATGGCTTATTTTGGGATTTCACACTTATTTTCAATAGCCAGATTTCCCTTCTACTTCCTTGATAGGTATAGATTTTTATTATTATTTTAGTATTTACTCTGAACTTAAACACACAGGCTTGGCTTAGTGTTATTCTCCTTAAAGTAATATTTTGCCACTTATTTGTTGAAAAGAAAAACTTGGAACACTTTAATTACCCAAATCCTTTCTGCTATGCTTTTTTTTTATTGAGATAAACTACACATAACATAAAATCATTATATATATGTATATTATTTTAACTATTGATAAGTGGACAGTCAGAAATACTGAGTACATTCTTATTTGTGCAGCCATCACTACCAGTCATCTCTAGAAGGTATTCATCATCCCAAACAGAAACTCTGTGCATACTAAAAAATAATTCCCCAATCCTTGTTCTCCCTACCTTGGTAATCTTTATTCTACATTCTGTCTCTAAGAATTGGACTAATCTAGGTACCTTACATAAGCAAAATTGCACAATATTTACCCTTTTCTGACAGGTTTATTTCACTTAGCACAATGTCTTCAAAGTTTATCTATGTTGTAGCATGTACCAAGATTTAATTTTTTTTAAATGGAATGCTATTTCATTGCATATGTTTACATATGTGTACATATATCACACATTTCATTCATTTATTCATCTGTGAATAAACACTTAGGTTGTTTCCATCTTTTGAAAATTGTGAATATTATGCTCTTATGAATATTGGCATACAGACAGTTGTCCTAATTCCTGTTTTTGACTACTTGGATATATGTCCAGAAGCGGAATGACTAGATCATATGTTAATTTGACATTTAATTGTTTGAGAATTAGTATACTATTTTTCTCAGAAGTTACAGAATTTTGCATTCCCATTAACGATGTTCAAGAATTGCAATTTCTGTATATTTTCACCAATGCTTGTTATTTCATATTTTTATAATAGCTACCCAATAGGTGTCAAGTGAGATATTGATTTGATTACTAATATATCATTATTATTATAACAATATATTACAATGTATTATAATATTATTATAAGCTGGGCTCGGTGACTCAGCCTATAATCCCACGCCTTTGGGAGGCTGAGGTGAGTGGATTGCCTGAGCCCACGGGTTTGAGACCTGCCTGGGCAGCGAGACCTCATCTCTACAATAAATCAAAAATCAACCGGGCGTGGTAGCGCGTGCCTGTAATTCCAGCTACTCGGAAGACTGAGGTGGAAGGATCGCCAGAGCCCAGTGGGTCGAGGCTGCAGAGGCCGGGAGCGGCCACTGCACTCCACTCTGGGTGACAGAGTGAAACTCCAACTCAAAAAAAAAAATTATTATAATATATAATAACTGACTAGCTATTCAATCTCCCAGATATATTGCTAGTTAATATTCACTTACATTTACTCACTTTAACAATGTTTCATTTTTTCTTGTTTCCAAAATTTCATCTGTGATGATATATCTTCAACCAAAATGTCTCTCTTTAGTACTTATTTTTAGTATAAGACGATTAACAACTGAATCTTACAACTTTTCTTACGAATACTTTTTAATTTTCACTGTACTTTTGGAAGATATATTAGCTGGATATAAAATTATTAGCTGACAATTACTATCCCTCAGTACTTTAAAATGCACTTCTACTATATTATATTAAAAATAGGATTCTATTGTTCCTGTCGAAAATTTTCAGTCTGTCTCAAGTTGTGCCTCTGTCTTTTTAAAAATGTGTTTTGTTTTCTATTTTTTAAAAAGTGTAACTCTGATTTTCTAAAATTTATGTTGTTATTTAATTATTTTGTGGTGGGGCAGTCAATTTTAAACTTACTCTCTTTTAATAGCTTAATATCTTTTATTAAGTTTAGAAAATTATCAGTCTGTATTTTTTAAAAAATTTTATCTCAGTAGTTTTAGGGATATGCATGGATTTTGGTTACATGAAGTCATTTTAAAGAAGTCTAGGTTTTAAGTGTTTCCATCACTCCCACTAGTACACCTTGTACTCAATAGGTGATTTTTACCATTAAAAATACTTCTTTCCGCTTTCTCATTTCTCCTCTTTAGACTCAGATTAAATATATGTTGGAAATCCTATACTCCTTATATTTCTTTGTAATTTAGTTTCTTCTAATATTGTATTTCTTCCTTGCATTTTTACAGGGAAGAAATACAATTTTGCCTGAATACCAGACATTGTGTATGAAAAATTATACAAATGTTTTTAAGGCTGATCTATTTTAGGTTTGCTTTTACTCCAAGAGTTTGGACCTTCTGTGTTCTCCACAGAAACACACTGTTATCACAGTGTGTATATCACAGTGTGTATAACTGAGCCTCACTGGCATTTATTTGAATTCAAATCTGTCACTCAGTACTATGTAACTGCTGCAGTCTCTGTTCAGCTTCTAAAACTCTTTCTGTGTTTATGTTTGATTTCTATAAACCTCACATTTTGCATCCACAGAGTGACTCAGGGTAAACTGCACTTGGAATTTGAGGCTTACTTCCCTGTAATTTTCTTTCCCTCACAGTCAGTTTAAATCCAGCTCCTTGGTAGCTTCAAACCCCAACTTTTGTCTTAGAGCTATTCAGCTGACAGTAACTCAAAGAACCTACATTCTGAGCATTCTAAATTATTCCTTCTATGAACTGACAAATTATTCAGAGGGGAAAACAGAAGGCTAATGTGGGCATAATCATTTACTTCATTTCTTTCGGGAGTTTTGAACTTTCATTGATCTTTGCTTTCCAATGCCTTCATTTTCAATGTCTTCAAATGCTTTTGCTTTCAATGCCTTCAAATGCTTTTCAGTGCCTTTTTTGTTTGTTTGTTTTATTGAACTGCTATAATGTATTGAAGAAAGAAAAGTATGCGTTCTACACTCTTTTTTGAAAGCCTGCAATACCAATGGCATTCACATACTTTCAATTATTTCTAAGTTAAAGTATCACAAACTTTACATGTATTTTCTAAATTAATTATGCAATATTGAAATTAATTAGCATGTATATTCAGTTAAGTCAGCAAATATATTTCAGAAAATATGTGTTGATATTCTATTTTATTTTGTCAAATACAATTTATGTGCAGGAAATGCTTCCATAAATTATAAATGGATATTTTTTTAATTTTTGTGTAATATTTCCAAAACAAAATATCATATATTAGAAAAAATACACATGTGGTTCACAAAAACTTCCATGTCTTGCAAGCCTTTTCCCACAGAAGCTTTATATTGATTTTTTAAATTTGTTTCTCTACCTTACTATTATTATTTATTGGAGGTTATTGTGCTTATTATTTTTGCATATTGTAAATAATGTAACTGAGAAATATCCTACTTTCAACTTCTACTCTGACCCACTGATTATATTTAGTAGTAGAAGCTATATCTCTCAGTTTCTATTAATTGGGGAAGATTTCTTTTTGCTATCATGACACCATATAAAGCCAACTGGAGCAAATCAGAGGTGACAGCTATATCTAATTTATACCAAAACTCTCTGCAATGACTGTAACTCCAGAAGAAATTTAGACCAAATGAAATAGCTCCTCACATGTCACTACATTACCTAGAGATAGTTTACTAGAATTCTGTTCCATTTCCACAATATTTTATGTGAAAATGTACAGAGGCATTGAGTTATTTTCTTATCTTCCATAAAAAAAACCAAAAGTAAAACAAAAACAATAACTCCAAAATTAAACCACTAAAAATATCCATCTAGGAGACTTCCAGCAAGATGGTGACGGGGCAGCCTGGTCTATGAGACCCTCTGCAAAGGAGAACGCAGAGGATCTCTGGCTCTCTCCCCAGGGGTTACAGATCCTAACGTCAGCAGCCTGCTCTTCACACAGAGCTCAGCTGTCGCCACCGCTGGGTCATTGCAATGTTCTGGACAGCTACTGCAGCTGCAGACACAGCAGCCGCCAGGGCTGCCACAGTCTCTGTGGCAGCCATAGTACATCGCACCACCCTTGCCTGAGGTGATCCATGACTTCAGTCCTTGAAGCCCCTGCAGGCAAGATCTGCTGGGATCGCTGCCACCTCTGTTGCCACCTTGACATCATGCCAGCCATGGGTCTCCTCCTGTGTGACCTGAGGCAGGCATCCATCTCCAGCCTCTGTCTGGCTCCTATCTGGCTCCACCCCTTCTGCTGCAAGCAGCTGAGATAGCACTACCTGCTGACGATTCAAGGGAATAACACTGAAACAGGAAAAACAAGTTTGAAAAACAGACACAGGCCAGATTTGAGTGGTGAACTGAGGGTGATCTGAACTGTCCTTCACAGCAGGCCAGGGGCAACTGACCCCAACTGTGAACTAATTGACCAGCTTGAGAAGACAGCTAGAAATCAGAGCGGAAAGGACATTGGACAAAAACGAAAAGTCTCAGAGTTTGCTTGATTGGTTCTGCTAGTCTACTGACTTGATTCTATTCCTATTGTTTTATTCATTTTTTTCTCTTTCTTTTCTTCTCTTTTCTCCTCTCTGTAAACTATATCTTTGTATAGAGGAACAGCACACCAATAAGGTGGTTGGTTAGCTTGTATGTTAGCATCATGGTATGTCTTAATTTTTTTGTATGAGAGCTGGTTAGTTGTAGCATTGTCTATTGTATTTATCTGTTTCAGTTTAGGTCTCTCTCTCTCCATTTGTTGATACACTCGTCTGTTATCCCCCTTACTCCTCTCTCTCTCTCCACTCCCTCTTCTCCCCACTGTCTCTCCATTCTCTTCCCTCTGCTAACCTCATTTTATTTCAGGGAGTAAACCTACAGCCCCACTGCATGGACAGATTCCAAGGCAGTGGGAAGTAGGTTCCAGATTATCCATACACCTGTTGGTGAATACCAGGACCTGCAGATAGATTTTGAATCACAGCTTCCCCCATAAGTAAATCTCAAAGTTGCAAAAAGGACCACCCCCAACCTACAGTGCAGAATTGAACAAAGTAAGAGGGCATATATAAGAAGAATAGGAGATTGAACAAACAGAAGCAATCCCTCTACCCCTGAATAACAGAATTAAAGAAGATAGTGATGTGGAGGGAAGGAAAGAGTAGGGGGGAGGAAAGCACACAAATGAAGAAAAATCAAAAGAAGAATATAGGTCTCACAGATGCCTGGGAGATCAGACACTGAGAAAACAGACTCTGGAACACAAACAATGAAGAGACCCCAGAATGACTGGTCACATGCAACAAACCCAGACATCAATACATTAATAGAGAGAATTTAAAAAATTGAGGAGAAGCCAGGCTCGGTGGCTCACCTGTAATCTCGTGCCTTTGGGAGGCTGAGGTGAATGAATTGCCTGAGCCCGAGGGTTCAAGACCCACCTGGGCAGCGAGACCTCATCTCTACAATAAATCAAAAAATCAGTTGGGCATGGTAGCACATGCCTTAATTCTGGTTACTTGGAAGGCTGAGGTGGAAGCATCACCAGAGCCCAGCAGGTCGAGGCTGCAGTGGCTGGGAGCAGCCATTGCACTCCAGTCTGGGTGACAGAGTGAGACTCCAACTCAAAAAAAAAAATTGAGGAGAGATAAGAGGAAAATAGGAAGGAGCTGATGTCAGAAATAACAGCAGTAAAGAGTACTGTGATGGAAATGAATAACAAACTAATAAGCATGGAAAGCAGAATTAGCCGAGCAGAAGAATCTCAGAGCTCGAAGATCAAAACATAGAACTAACCCAAACTGCCAAAAGCATAGAAAAGAAGCTCAAAAAAACAGAACAAAACCTTCAAGAGATGAATGATCACTTCAAGAGGCCAAACCTTAGAGTAATTGGCCTTCCTGAGGCAGAGAGAGAAACAGAGGTTACACTGGAACAAACATGAAATCATTCAAGAAAACATTCCTCATCTCATCAATGATGAAAAAATTCAAACACAAGAGATTCAGAGAACCCCTGCAAGACAACAAATGAGAAGACCAACTCCCAGGCACATAATAATTGGCCTAAACAAAGTAGGTATAAAAGAAAAATTCCTAAAGGCTGCAAGAGAAAAAGGTCAGACTACGTACCAGGGAAGACCAATTAGAATAGCAGCAGATTTATCTACAGAAACCCTCCAGGCTAGGAGAGCTTGGAGTCACATCTTCAAAGTTCTAAAAGATAAACAATTGCAACCAAGAATAACCAAACCAGCCAAGCTAACCTTCATCAGTGAGGGGAAATTGAAATCTTTCCCAGATATCCAATCCCTAAGAACCTACGCTGCCACCAGACCACCTCTACAAGAAACACTTAAGAAAGTATTGAACACAGAAGAAAAGGAAAAAAGGACAACGTTCTTCACAAGAGTACAGGCAAAAGATTAAAAACACACATGAACTCTAAACCAAAAGAAAGACAACACACAAACAGGAAGAACAACAACTCTGTAAGAACATTATGATAGGGATCAACTCTCATATTTCAATAATTAGTTTGAATGTGAATGGACTCAATGCACCCTTGAAAAGACATAGAATGACAAAATGGATAAAATATCACCAGGTAACAATCTATTGCCTTCAAGAGACTCACCTCACT
The DNA here is from genome assembly GCF_000164805.1 of Carlito syrichta. NCBI lineage: Eukaryota > Metazoa > Chordata > Mammalia > Primates > Tarsiidae > Carlito > Carlito syrichta. Next base: position 1,219,490 of record NW_007253824.1, on the reverse strand, counting down.
AGAAAGGACACTCACAGATTCAAAGTAAGAGGATAGAAAACAAATTTTCAGGCGAAAGGAACACAAAAGAAAGGAGGAGTCGTGATCTTAATCTCAGACAAAATACCCTTTTAGCTATCAAGTTAAAAGAGATATAGAAGGCCACTACATGATGATAAAAGGTTCAATCCATCAACAAGGAATATCCATCTTAAACATATATGCACCAAACATAGGACCACCGACCTTCATAAAACAGATCCTAGGTAAACTAAAAAAAGACATCAACTCCAACACCATCATAGTTGGGGACTTTAATGCCCAACTCACAACCCTAGACAGATCATCAGGACAAAAAATCAGTAATGAAATCTGAAACCTCAATGTGACTCTTGATCAAATGGACTTAATTGATACCTACAGAGCCCTCCATCCAAAGGCCACAGAATACACATTCTACTCATCACCGCATGGAACGTACTCTAAGATCGGACACATACTTGGCCATAAACCAAGCATAAGCAAATTTAAAAGGACTGAAATTTTACCATGCACCTTCTCAGACCCAGTGGAATAAAAATAATCATTAACCCTAACAAGGTCCCCCCCAAAACCCACAAAAACATGGACACTAAACAGCATGATGCTAAACAACTCCTGGGTCAATGATGAAATCAAAAAAGAGATTAAAAGATACCTGGAAACAAATGAAAATGAAGAAAAACCTTACCAAAATCTCTGAGACTCCATGAAAGCTGTAGTAAGAGGAGAACTTATATCCCTACAAATGCACATGAAGAAAATGGAAGGATCACAAATTAACAGCCTAACAAACCACCTAAGCAAGCTGGAAGAGCAAGACTACAAAAACCTTAATTTCAGCAGAAGAATCCAGATCACCTAAATAAAAGCCCAAATCCAGGACATAGAAGACAAAAAGATAATACAAAAAATCAATGAAACAAAAAGCTGGTTCTTAGAAAGGATAAACAAGATCTGTGGTCCCCTAGCTAGACTGACCAAGAAAAAGAGAGAAAGAGCCAAATAAACACAATCAGAAACACAAAAGATGAAATCACTGCCAGAGTCCAGTTCCAACAAGAGAGTCAGGGCCTGACTGGGGAGAATCGGGAATGGCGATGAAGAAAAGATGACGACGACAGGAATCCTCTTCCTGGGGAGAGCTCAAGACTCTGCCAATTTTTATTCAACTCTTACAAGCTTATATAGTTTTTTACTGATCCACAAAATGTATCCCATGTTACACATTAAATGTTTACATCATGTTTTTTTCTTTTGTTTATGGTGAAGTTGACCTTTACAAGTTTCATTTTGTTTCTTCCTGCTATCAGGTGTTGTAACAAAATACCAGCTGCCAATTTATCAGCCACGTCCTGTGACCCCTAGGTCACCTGAATCTCTTCCCTTCGCTATTCTATTTCTTTTCCTTTACTAATCTATTTTCTTAATTCTACCCTTATATATACTTTTCGTGGCAATATATTGATTTGTTTTTTCTTTTATATAACCACTCTTATCTTACCTACTACGAATTCTTAATACTATTAATTTAAAAATTTAACTTTCTTAATTCTAATTGCCTTATCTATATTACTTACTATTTTCTTATCACCTATTTTACAGTTTATATTTCTAAACAAAACATGTCTAAATCTACACTTATATATGAAACTAATCTTACTTGTAATCCTAAATATATTTAATTTTAAACCTACATTAAGTGTATATAATTTTAAGTTTACCTTAAAACTTAATTATTTCCTATTCCTTATATTTAACTAATACCTACATCTATAATTAACATTTATCTTTTAATTATAACTGCTGTCTATTTAATTCTAATCCTTACTTTAATTTTAACCTTCTTTCTAATTAAACTATAATATTTCTTAAATCAAAAGGCATGTCCGTGACTTGTTTTTCCCAAAAACACCTGTTTGTGGAGATACTCTGTCTCAGTTTCTCACTTCCTCATCAGTCACAACTGTCAATGTTGTTACTTATAAAGCATGTGAGGAAGTACTTGTTTTTCCTTTTTAGCTAAAGGCTGCAAAATTTGCATTCCCTTGTCCCTTCAGGGGGGAAATTTTTTGCTGTTGAGCCCTTTTTACATTTTTATACATAGGTTTATTGCTAATCCCACATCCTTGCACATTCTAAGGGGCACCCTTTTTGCTACAATCTCACCTCCATTATGCCTATGTAGAAATTTTGCTGTCAAATGCCATCATCCATTTTCACATCTATTATCTCAATTAAAGAGGGAATATTCTCAAGCCTATGCACGCAATCCTTCAAAGTTAAGGAAGGTCCGTCAACAGGATCCATGGGGCTTTGCCTCCGTCATGGTCACATTTTACTGGGGCCTTGCTCCCAGCTGGCGTTTTTCCTGTTTTCAGGTCCCTTTTACCTTACTTTTACTAGTGATTGTGGCTCCCGGCAAGTCACATCTGATCCTGAAGAAATACAAAAGATTATTAGTAACTCCTATGTACACTTGTATAGAAACAAACTAGAAAACCTTTCAGACATGGAGGACTTTCTGTCATCACACAACCTGCCTAGGTTGAAACAAGAAGAAATTGAGACCCTAAACAGACCAATAACAATCAAGGAAATTGACTATGTAATAAGAAAACTACCTACAAAAAAAAGCCCTGGACCAGATGGCTTTCCATCAGAATTCTCCAAGACTTTAAGGAGAAGCTTATACTAGTCCTATTGAAAGTATTCCAGGTGATTGAGAAAGATGGAACTCTCCCCAAATCATTTATGAAGCTAACATCACATAGATACCCAAACCAGGTAAAGACCCAACAAAGAAAGAGAACTACAGTCCAATATCTTTTATGAAAATAGATGATAAAATTCTGAACATGATCCTAGTGAATCGGATTCAATAACACATTTCAAAAATCATCCATTATGACCAAGTAGGCTTCATCCCTAGGATGCAAGACTGGGTCAACATTCGTAAACCATAAATGTAATTAAATACATCAACAGATGGCAAAACAAAAACCACATGATTATATCATTAGATGCAGAAAAAGCTTTTGATAAAATCCAGCACCCTTCTTTATAAAAACCCTCGAACATCTAGGCATACAGGGAACATACCTCAAAATAGTAAAAGCCATCTATGAGAAACCCACAGTCAGCATACTCCTAAATGAACAAAAACTGGAACCATTTCCCCTGAAAACTGGAACAAGACAAGGATGCCCACTCTCACCCTTCCTGTTCAAAATAGTATTGGAAGTCCTGGATAGAGCAATCAGAGAAGAGAAGGCAATCAGGGGTGCCAAATAGGAAAAGAGGAAGTCAAGCTATCTTTCTTTGCAGATGACATGATCGTGTACCTTGGAAACCCAAGAGAATCTGTCAAAAACCTCCTTACACTGATAACAGACTTTGGCAAAGTCTCAGGATATAAAATAAATGTGCAAAAGACAATTGCATTTCTTTACACCAATAATAAACAAACAGAAACCCAAATAAAAACCACAATTCCATTCACAAAAGCCACAAAAAAATTGAAATACTTTGGCATCTTCCTAACCAGAAATGTGAAAGACCTTTACAATGAAAACTACAAAACATTGCTAAAAGAAATCAAAGATGACACAAACAAGTGGGAAAATATCCCATGCTCATGGATTGGAAGAGTCAACATTGTGAAGGTGTCCATCTTACCTAAGGTGATCTCCAGATTTAAAGCAATACCCATCAAATTATCAGCTAAAATCTTCTCAGACCTAGAAAAAACAACACAGAATTTATATGGAAACACAAATGACCAACAATAGCCAGAACAATCCTCAGCAAAAAAAAAACAAAGCAGGTGGTATCACATTACCAGACTTCAAACTTTACTATAAAGCTACAATCATCAGAACAGCTTGGTATTGGTACAGGAACAGGCATATAGACCAATGGAATAGAATTGAGATTCCAGAAGCAAAACCTCAATTTCTCAACCAACTTATCTTCAACAAAGCCTCCACCACCTACCACTGGGGAGAGGAGAACCTATTCAGTAAATGTTGCTGGGAAAATTGACTGACCACATGCAGAAGATTGAAACAGGACCCCTATCTATCCCCATACACAAAAATTAACTTTAAATGGATCAGAGACCTAAATGTAAAACCTCAAACCATAAGAACCTTAGAAAATGAAGGACATACCCTCATGGAAATTGGAACCAGCATCCAATTCCTGAACAAAATCCAAAACCCATAGGCCATCAGAGAGAAGATAGACAAGTGGGACCTCATTAAATTGACAAGTTTCTACAAAGCCAAAGAAACCATAAAGAGAGCAGGGAGACAACCTACAGACTGGGAAAAAGTATTTGCCAACTCCAGGTCTGACAAAGGCTTAGCATCTTGGATTTACAAGGAACTCAAATGTGCTGAAAAGAAAAAAACAAACAACCCCATTATAAAATGGGAAAAAGATATGAACAGACTCTTCTCAAAGGAAGACATCCGAGCAGCCAACAGACACATGAAGAAATGTTCAACCTCACTAATCATCACGGAGATGCAAATCAAAACCACACTGAGATATCACCTAACTGCAGTCAGAATGGCTGTTATCAATAGCTCAAAAAATAACAGTTGCTGGAGAGGGTGTGGCGTAAAAAGAACACTTCTACACTGTTCGGGAGTGCAAACTAGTGCAACCTCTGTGGAAAACAGTATGACGATTTCTAAAACCTCTAAATATTGACCTCCCATATGACCCTACAATCCCCCTACTGGGAATATACCCTGAAGAACTCAAATCACTCTATAGAAAAGATACCTGCACACGTATGTTTATCGCAGCATTGTTCACAATAGCAAGAACCTGGAAGCAACCATGCTGCCCATCAAAAGAGGACTGGATTAAAAAAATTAGTGGTACATATACATGATGGAATACTATGCAGCAATAAAAAAGAACAAAATCATGAATTTCACAGCAACCTGGATGGAACTAGAGTCTATAATACTGAGTGACCTCTCACAGAAACAAAGATTTGAGTATCACATGTTCTCACTCATATAGTGGACCTTGAACATCCAACATAATACTATAAGAAAATGACTGACAGTGGTGGGAAACTATGGGGGGGAGGGGAAGGGAGATAGTATTAATAGTAGTAAATATCTGTCTGGGGACCGGGAGACATCTCTTATCAACAAGGGTGCCTGAATGAAGCATATTTGTATACCTAACCCTTAACTGTACCCCACAATATCATAATGAAAAATATTGATTAAAAAAATCCATCTAACTTTACATTGTAATTTTATTTGTTAAATAAAAACATAAGAAATAAATCAAATATTAATAATTTATTTTTCTGTTATTGATTATAATAATATTCCTTGTTGAATCCATGTTTCATTTTTGATGGACAACAGTTTTTCTGTATACAATAGTACCCTTCAGTATCCACTATGAATTCTCATTGGTGCATGTATTTTTTAAGAAGAGTAAATAGCAACTTAAATAAATAAGGATTTGTTTTTATATGTAAATATATGAGAGGTTTTGGCAGAATGAGTGTAGTGCAACTAATTTGTTCTCCTCGTGCTTGTCAATTTATAACTCCAACAGTTTTGAACACATCCACATAAAAAGCAGGAAAAGATTTTAAATAATGAAAGAAGCAGACACAGTAGGTTTTCACATGTCTTGTAATCTAGAACCGCTTAAATGACCATCCAGCGGTGGAAGAAAGACTGTTGATCATGGATATGCACATTAGGAATTGTATATTCATATACACCTTTCTATGTAAACTAATGTCCAATTTTCCTTTTCTATTTATAGTATAAATAACATTCAGTGAGTTATACAATGTTATGCTAACATTGAGAGCTACCACATCTTCTCAAAAATGACTGCAGAAAGAAAATATTTTAACACATTTTCTCACTCAAATGACTGACAAGTCATAGTTGTATTCATATTTAAGACTAAGAGATCTGAGGAGAAACTACCATTCAAGAAGGCAGTGAATTTGGCAGTTATCATTGAGGGAATAAATGATGCAAAGTCCCAACTAAAATCATCAGTCACTCTCCTGACATTCCATTTAGTAATTCAATAATGGGTATTCTTACTTATAAATTGTCCTTCAAAATTTGAACACTACTCAAATGTGTCTCATCTTGAAAAGTTAATCCTCAATTGCATAAAATAGATTATTTAGTTAGTTAATTTCTGAGGACAAGAAGAAGATAAAACATAAGTGAATGAGTGGAGTTGCAGGAAATTTCCCAAAGAAGAAGTATTTATAAGATAAAACACTCATATATTGCCCATTTGACAATCATGGCCAATATTTCCAAGCGTTTTCATCTGTAAATATCAGACAATCAAATTAGGAATACCATCTTCATGGTATTAATTCTAGAAAGAGCTCTGTTTATGCCCTTGGAACTTTCAGAAAAATATGTCCCATTTACTAGTTTACCACAATTTTTATAATTCCTTTCAGAGTCTTTAGGTATTGTTGATATCAAGGTTTCAAAAATCACATTTTCTTACCAATATATAGAGTATTTAACATTTAATTTAAAGATGAGTTTTCAAATGTTAAATTTCAGTTAGGCTAAAGGTTATACATTGTATCTTTAACCAAAATTATTATTATTAGATAATTCACAATGCATTCAATTTTAATCTCAAGTAAGCACAAAATTTTAAATGTGTAATTTTTACACAATAACAGAAAATGTATATATCTCATATTCAAGATGTTTAGAAATTCCGATGAGATTAAACATTTTCTGAATCACACAAAGAAAAACAGGATGCACTTGAGAATGAAAATATTTTGTGGTTACTGTCTTTTGTTGTTTCTTTGGGGATAAATAAAGCTTATTTGACAAAACTATAAAAAAATTGAGTTAAAATTTTATAATAATCAGCATGTCACTACACACACATATACACACAGAGGAAAATAAGAATGTTAATGGTAAGAGTATCAGTCATGTACATCAAATAATCAAATGAACTTTGAAACTGTGCTGTTCATTTTCTCCATATGTAAAATGGTTATGATAGCATTCTATTATTCATCCCCAAGATTGTATTCAAGGTAAAATGTGTAATATTTATAAAAGTAATCAGAAAATGTATTAATCAAGGTTAATGCTAGAATCTGACATTGTATTTAATGGTTACTAACATAGGAGTAAATAAATTCAGCAAATTGAAGATATCAAATTTGCTGAATTCTCTTTTTTGGATAAAGAAAAAAGAGAATCAGAAGAAATTATATTATTAAGAGAATAAGAATGATCTTATGTTAGGATAAAAGTGTATAACACCAAAAGAGTTTGAAGAGTATGAAGGAAGCACCAGTTCTCTATTCCCTATTAATTTTGTGAGCCCCCAGTGCATAGCATTGTACTAAGCGTGATAATTAAAAAATAAATAAATTGCTAAATCTCAAGGATTACAGAGATTACATATATCTCACTGAACCCTGCAGGAAGTCCAGATCAGAGTTAAGTAGCTAACTTGAAGGAGAATGGAAAACGTTAGGATAGGTGTCATGAGAACACGTGTTAAGTGTCAGAAATGTCATATATATATATGTTATTTTAAAGACGTGGGATAAAAGTCAGGAGTAGAGTGGAGAGAAAAGTCTTGATAAAACGTTGAAATGACATTTAATGACCAAGATGCAATAAATGTTATATGGTATATTTAGGAATTAGTGAATTTTCAAAGTTAAGCATTACTTCTCAAAAGGAAAATAAATAAATGGGCATTTAATTTATTGTAGAGAACGTTTATCAACTTTCAAACAAGCTAGGGAGTCACATGGGTTCCTGAGGAACTTGGAAAATTGACAGAAGTTTGATAATCCAAGTATTGCACTAACCAGCTTCAAGTAAAGCAAGGTACCTGGGCTTCAAGAAGAAAACGGTTTTTGAAAGCGTTGGAAGGGGGTGCTTGGAAAACAATATGTGCTGGATAGAGAATCAATAATGTTTTTCTGAGTCTTTTTTGCATATGTAAAAATAGGGGCAGGAAGGGCCTTAGCAGAATAAAGTTTCAGGTGCAGGGTTATGAGGGACCTACATTGCACCACTTTCAGAAAGAATGAAATACAATAAAAACATGTGAGTCAGTGACTATAGATATGTAAACTTAAAGCAATAAGACAAAACCAACAGAGTGAATTAGATTTTTGAATAACAGGGTACAAACCGTAGACCCGAGTTAAGGACTGAATAATTGTTATAACATATTTTGGGTCAGGTAGAAAAAAATTGAAAAATAAAAGAATGATTTTAAAAAATAATGAACGAGAAGAGAACCAAGAGAATATACACTCATGAAAAGCAAAAAATACAAGAAAATATTTTTGGTCTGAGAAGTGATCATTGAAACTTTAAACTAAGAAGTGATCATTGAAACTTTAAACTAAATAAGAATTAACTCTGTTTTATTGTGAGTAAATTTTAAGATGTATTGTGTTATTTTATTATTACCTAATCAACTAATTTTAGGAACACAGAATAGAAATGAATACACAAATAAAGATATTCATTGCAGTTTATTGAGAGTTTATATGTGTATGTTCCAACTTAAAATAGGATTCTTATTGCACTAGAAATATATCAGAAAGGAGAACTGATGTGTAAATACTCAAAATCTAATTTTAACATTGGCTGGATAACGTTACATATGTCATAGTACTTACAGCCAGATGCTATCAAAAGTGCAGATTCTCAAATAGGGAAGAAATAGACCCAAAGTCACTGATAGATACTAGAAAGGTAGATAAAATGTCATGAGAAAATAAGTTTCAGGTACACAAAGGACAGAGCCAAGATAAAAACGTACAACCACCAGGGCTCAGACAGGCTTCTAATTTCCTGACACTGTAAGTGGAATTCTACATCCGAGCGGTCAACTTTCCTGCGTTTGCTTCAGTGGGAACAGAGTCCTTCTTACAACCAGGGATGTGTTTGATATAAAAGCAGTCTTGAATGGGCTTTTCTTACACCCAGAACAACACAATCACTCATCCCATGGAGGCATTCACAAATCATTTTTAACATCAAATGAATGCTCCAAGATGATGACAGGACACCCAAAATACCCCCACCGCCCAGCAGACTCCTTGATTTTGTTCCAGGAACATTTTATCCATTAATTACTTTAGTCTCAATGCCTCAGGACCAAAAAGTTTTAAAAATCCTATGAAACTGTTTTGTACTAGAAAGAAAATGATACTGGCTCTAAAATTAAATGGCAGCTGAGGGTGCTTTCTGTTTGATCTGATGTGAAAGGGAGCTTGCATGGTAAGACATTCTTTAGACCTTACAAAAAATAAATAAAGCGACCCTGCTTTTATTCTCTTATTTAAATAAAAAATAATTGCATATGAGTTATCTAACTTCTGAGAAAATTTCACAATCGGTAGTCTTTTCTTATTCTCTTATTCTCTCTCTCTCTCTCTCTCTCTCTCTCTCTCTCTCTGTGCGTGCGTGCGTGTGTGTGTGTGTGTGTGTGTGTGTATTCAACATGGAGTATTTTCGAATTCTTTTTGTTCCCTTCTCATGCACATGTATTCACAAGGGAGCATTCTAAGACTCAGTCACACAATGGCTGCTTAATGGTTTAATGCATCTCAGGCAGTCTCACATGTAAAATATTTTTCACACTCAACTATAAGCAAGAAAGCCTTACAGAAAAAGTAAAAATAAACAAACAAAACACACAAGGAAGACCTCTGAATGGTGATCAATTTCTAGCGTCATTTCTATTCTATTGAATGTAATGAATAATATATTTAGATATGCCGGGTTCGGTGGCTCAGCCTGTAATCCCACGCTGTGGGAGGCTGAGATGAGAGGATTGCCTGAACCTGCGGGTTCGAGACCTGCCTGGGCAACTTGGTAAGACCTCATTTCTACAGTAAATAAAAAATAAAAATAAAAATTAGTCAGACGTAGTAGCGTGCACCTGTAGTTCCAGCTACTTGGAAGGCTGAGGGGGAAGGATCGCCGGAGCCCAACATGTCGAGGCTGTGGTGGCCACTGCACTCCAGTCTGGGTGACAGAGTGAGACTCCAACTCAAAAAAAATAGATAGATAGACAGATAGATAGATAGATAGATAGATAGATAGATAGATAGATAGATTAGATAGATAGATTATGTAGAATTCTGATGGAAAGTCATCCTGGTCCAGGGCTTTTTTTGGTAGGTAGTTTTCATATTATTATATCTTTAAAAACAAATGGGGTACTGGGAATTCTTTAATGTGTGAATGATGATCTATAAATTTTGACATAATATTCTGAATCCCAAAGTGAATATTCATTCATCTCTCATTGATTTTTGTGTCACAATCTACTGAACAAGAGATATTGCCGAGAAGAATTACTTTTCTTTATTTGGCATCTCTTTAGTATTTAAGAGTTCTTGCTTTATTTCCCTTGCTTCTGTAGTGTTCTTGTAAGAAATATTTTCCTCTCCTCTCTAAACAACGAAAAATTGTCAAAGACTTTTACTTGTTAAACCACTAACTATATAGCTGTTGCCCATTCTAATTGTGAGTTTAGTTCTCATATACATCTCACTCTCTGGAAAAGCTGACCATGAAAGTAAAATTGAATTTTCATAACATTAAACATACTCCGGTTGGTAAGAATCCTGCATACATTCAATTTTTATACAGTGACTCACAAGTTTGAAAAGGGAAAGAAGTATGATAGTGTCATAGAAGAGAAAGTTATGAATTTCGTGAAGGGCATGATTGTGTGTTTCTATAGTTTTTTGTCTTCGGGAAGAGCAATACTTTTGAGTTCTGTTAAAGCATACCTGTAGAGCAATGTCATAGTTTATGACATTTTAGTAGCCAAAGTAAATTTTCCTAGGAGATATGCCAACATGCCTTACTTATTGGATAATAACTCATTTTCTAACATCTCAAAATTAAAAAAAAAAAAAAGAGGCACGAACCAAAGACTAATTTTACATGTGACTGATAAAAAAGCAGTTACATATCATAGGGAATTTGTCTTAAATAGGCACTATTTTATAATAATCACAAATGTCACTTAAATTGTTTATGTTTAAATTGGAAAATATACAAATGAATAAGGTTTGTCTACATAGTCTCTAATGTACTAACCATATAAAATGCAGAAATTTTATATATCACAAGCAAAAACTAAATAGTTGAGTTAAAAGTTGAATTTAATTCAGTAGGTATCCATTAGAAAAAAAATTATTGAGTACTAGCTGCTCAGAACAATTCCTAGTTTCTACTTATTTGCCAAATTGCTAGTAGGTTACATACTTTTCTTATTAATGTAGTGAATTGCTTTTAGAAAGTTTCTGTGTAAAGTACAAAACTAAAAGTTTTAGATGGAAGCAAATCATGACTTATATCATTCACTATAGTAGCCATAGTATATTTGGTCTAAGTGGTTTTGTGTTTTGTTTTATTTTAATAGTAAATAAAGTTTGGTTGTTATCAAGGTAAGTGATCCTAAATGTCATTTCATCATGTAGTTCCAATGCACAATAGCATAAATTGAGATTGTTCTTAAATTATTGGAAAAATGTATTTTATTTCTCTGAGGCTTTTATTTTTAATTTTTAAAATTTTTTATTTTAAAGATATGGGGTACAATTCAGGGTTAGGTATACAAATATTCGTTATGCAGGTACCTTTGTTGATGAGGTATGACCCTCCAACCCCTGGAAACTTCCCACTGCTGCCAATTCTTCCATCCCCCTCCCGTAGCAGTTTCCCACTACTGCCAATTCCTGTTCAAGTTCCGCTTATGAGTGAGAACATGTGGAACTCAGTTTTCTGTTTCTGTGATAGATCACTGAGTATGATAGACTCTAAATCCATCCAAGTTGCTGCGAAGTCCATATGTTCATCTTCTTTATGGCTACATAATATCCCATTGTGCATATGTGCCATATATTTTTTTAATCCAGGCTGGTTTTGACGAACAGCATGGTTGTTTTCGCTATTGTGAATAGTGCTGCAGTAAACAAGCGTGTGCAGGTATCATTTTTGTAGAATGATTTGAGTTTCTCCTGGTATATTCCCAATGGGGGGATTGCTGGGTCATATGTAGGTCAATTTAACTGGCTGATCACATGCAGAAGATCGAAACAGGACCTCTACTTATCACCATACACAAAAATCAACTTTAAATGGATCAAAGAACTAAATGTAAAACCCCAAACTATAAGAACCTTAGAAAATGCAGGAGACCCTTATGGAAATTAGAACTGGCAACCAATTCCTGATTAAAACCCCAAGTGTCCATGCCAAAAGAGATAAGATAGACAAATGGGAGCTCATCAAGCTGAAAAGTTTCTGCAAAGCAAAAGAAACCATCATGAGAGTGGGGAGACAGTCCACAGAATGGGAAAAAACATTTGCCAACTGTATATCTAACAAAGGCCTAACATCTAGAATCTATAAGGAACTCAAACATGCCAAAGGGAAAACAAACAAACAAACAAATAGCCCCATTAAAGAGTGGGCAAGAGACATGAATAGCCACTTCTCAAAAAAAGAGGTATGGGCACTCAACAGACACATGAAAAAGTGCTCAGCCTCACTAATCATCAGAGAAATGAAGATCAAAACCACATTGAGATACTACCTAATCCCAGTAAGAATGGCCATCATTAATAAAATAAACAACAGTTTCCAGTGATGCCGCAGAGAAAAAGGAATGCTTATACACTGCAGGAATGCTTCTGCACTGCAAATTAGTGCAATCTCTTTGGAAAAGAGTGTGAAGATTTCTGAAAAAGCTAGATATTTCTCTGAGGCTGTTTTTAAAATATATTTTAAACTTAAGGTAAGGACAAGGAAATGAAGAGAGGATAGTACCATACATTCAGAATTAATGCATTTTAGGTCAGGCACGGTGACTCACACCCGTGATCCTAGCACTTTGGGAGTCCAAGGCAGGAGGATTGTTTGAACTCAGGATGCTGAGAAGGGAGGATAACTTGAGCCCACCACTGCACTCCAGCCTGGGCAACAACAAAAACAAACAAGAGAGAGAGTGAAAGAGAGGAGAAGAAGGGAAGGGAAAGGAAGGGAATAAAGCACACATTTTTAAAAAATATAGTTACATACTAATTCTAACATTCCGTTTCTTCCAGTTTCTCTTAATTCTGGAGGGTATCTGTCCACATGCACAGAAGGTGCTGTTTAAAGGGGAGTTAGTGGTCATTGGATTAAATAGGGCCTGTTTCCTTCTCTATAATTTCAATTCATTATTTTTAAAAATATTAAATTGCTAGGCATTAACAAATAATAAAGACATGATCAAAGCAAATAAAATGGTTTCATTTTATTTTAAAAGAAAAATAGGTACAATGTAAAAACTGGTTTGCATATTTTAAAATATGATCCTGAATACTATTTATTCAGTGATATCATAAATTAAAATAATACTTTCATAAAATTTTAAATAAGATTTGAATATATAATTAATATAAAATAAACACTAATACTAACATTTAAGAAAGTATATAATAATATATCATGAACATTGCACATCATTGAATACTTCACGTCATAATAATTCTAAGAGTAATTTTTTTTTGAGTTGGAGTTTCACTCTGTTGTCCTGGAGTGCAGTGGAGTGCATGCTCATGGCCATCCCAGCATCGACCTGCTGGGCTCTGGCAATCCTTCCACCTCAGCCTTCCAAGGAGCTGGAACTATAGAGTGAGCTACCACACCCAGCTAATTTTTTATTTATTGTAGAGACGAGGTCTCACCAAGTTGTCCAGGCTGGTCTCGAACCTGAAGGCTCAGGCAATCCACTTGCCTCGGCCTCCCAAAGTGCTAGGTTGACAGGCTGAGTCACTGAACCCAGCCCTCTAAGTGTAATTTTTATGCCAGACCTCCCCTAAGTAGTAGAGAGGAAGCCACCTCTGTAAGTCATTGCATGAACTTGTATGTCGTCTTGGCTTTCCCTTCTTTTCTGGCCTCCTTTGCCATGACTTTACCAGTAACTTCCAGGAGAAATCACTTAATAAATCTCTAGTACACGAGCATTTATTTTTATATAACTCTTCTGCAGGTTTCACTTAAGACCACTCACTAGTGAGAATGAATAATGAAATTCTAAAGGCAGATCCCTTGCCACCCACATGGCAACAAGGAAACTGGGGCTGCTGGACAATTCTGTTGGAAGCCCCTAACTGTATCATTGTTATTACTGATGCAGTTACCTAAGGGGATCAGGGTGGAGGACAGAGAGAAGGAGATGCCCTGTTTTCTGCGGTATGTCTGCTTGGGGAAAATGGATAAATTGTAGCTCTAACATCTAAACAATGGCTAATTTTTGCTGAGCTCCACTAAAACATAAAAATACTTGTGTCAGATCATCTATTACAAGGTGTGGTGAAAAAATCAGTAGACTTCCAAGTCAACATTAAATGAGACAACCATTTTCTTTAGCAAGACTTACAATCATGTTGAAGGCCAGACCTCATATCTATAATACCTAATGGTGAGGGGAGAAGAACTTCTGATGAATCTGAACTTTTATCTCTAGCAGTTACCCTTTATTAAGACTTTATAGAGAAAGAGTACAACACTGAAACTGGCATGTGGATATCTGGATGGACAAACTGCAACAAAGGGGACGTCACATTTCCCTGAATCATTTGGGCTAATAGTGGTCTCCTTCCTTTGTTAGAGGATCATATCAGAGCTACCATGAAGTCCTTCTTTTTTGAAAATTATATAATTTTTGAAAATTATAATAGAGGAAGATGACTTACAAGGTCATGTTTGTCCTCTTCAAGTTTTTCTCCGATCTTAACTCTTGGTCACTATACAAATATCTAGGGTTAAGTACTTAAGACAAGTACTAATCTGGAATGTTCTGACTATGCAAAGAAGAGATTTCTTCTCCAAAGGATCTTCAAAATCTCATGGATATGTACTTAAAGGAACTTGGCAGAGCATCACTGAGAGGGGACCTTGAAGGCAATAGACCAGGGAGATAAAATTTAAAGTTAGATAGTGGATAGCTTTTGAATGTGAGAAAGCTTTCCTTTGGTCAAGAAACAACATCCTATCTATGGAGGAAAATCTAGCATTCTTCTCAGTTGGCTACTGGGAATCGGTAAAAATCATGTTCTATATTAAACAAAGTGGAAATACCAGAAATGTATTTGCAGAATTCTGAAGGAAGAATTAAAAAGTTCAGGATGCTCAAATGTATCAGTTATATAAAATGAAAAACTCAACACATTCATCTGTTTTTTTGAAAGAATCCAGAAGACATTTATGTAATTAATGCAAGTAAGAAATATGTTGCCAAATTGGTAATAGTACCATAGACATGTTCACTAGTGTCTGATTACTCTTTGAAGGCTGCAGCTCATATAGGGAATGTTACTATGGAACTGGAATCCTACTGTCAATGAAGACAGTAGGTTTCCAGAACAGCAACAGGAATAGAGTGATGTAACCACAGAGATATGACCCAATGGGAAGTGAAGTGAGAAGGACAGTCAAGGGATGTTAATCTAAAGGAATTTATGGTTATGATGAATAAACGGACTTAAAAGAATTGCCACAATGTATGAGAATCTTTCTATCACATGTTAGTTTCCATCAAAGAAAATCGACTGCCAAAGAAGCACTGACTCAGTGGTGGACAGGATTACTTAAGTCTAAGATATAAAGAACTCTGTTGCAGGCTACCAAAAGCTTACACAAGAAGCCCATGAAAAACATCACCATGATGGTTCATATGGAAGCTATAAAGAAGCTCTACAGCATGGACTCTCATACAATACAAGGTAGCTAAAGTCACTGAATATATGATCAATCAGTCTTCGAGCTATGCTAAACCACTGATATGATACCATCACTTGATGAGATCAACTGCATGGTTTGCAAGTTGATGACATAGGGTCTTTTTCACCCTAGAATGAACAAAAATTGACATTTATGTGTATATGTTTTTCTTTCCTGTATGTATCACTTGTCAAGAACCACTCTCCAAAGACTCACTGTGCCTGATTTATTGATGTGGTACCATGCTTTCTATTGCCTCAGACTAAGCAAAATTCTTTAGGGCAAAGGATGTGTGACAATAAGTACATGATCACATAATCCATGAATCTTTCAGAATATTATATCAATTGGAAGCTTCTGGTTAAAGAGTACATGAGAATGGCCTCTTGAAGACATACTCAAGGTACTAGCTTTCTTTTGAGACTCCACAAGGTTGAAGTAATATCTTTCCAGATGCAGTATGTACTACTAAAATTCATTTTAATAAATAATACAAGGATATGAAAAGCATGGGTCTGAAGAAGGAGTAGTCTCAGTCGTCATCATTTCTAGTGATCAACTGGGGATATCTGTGCTCCTATTCCTTGAAGTTTAGGGACTTTGGATTTACAGATTCTCGTTTCCAGATGAGGACATTCTCCCCATAGTACACACTAAGAGTTCCACTAAACATAGTACTTTGCAGCTTGTTTTTGCCAAGGACGGTACTATAATACAGAGAAAACAGATTATTTTGCCAGCGGAAAATCTTAAAGATTGACCTTGCTGTGAGATGGTCTATAGTAATGGATAAATTGAAAGATCAAAAGACACAGAATCAAATAAAATTAAGGCATCTATATATATTTTAAACAAAAAGTGAATGCCTGTATTTAAGAGGGTTTATAAAATAAAAGGAAATTAATAAATAGAATACTGTAGAAAATGCTGCAATATTATGCATCAGCTAATTAACACTATAAGTAACAATAGTTATAGGAAAGGAAAAGAACATTTTGAAAAGGAAGAATGAAGGAGAATAGTATGGGCTGAATTGTATCTTGCCCAAATTCATATACTCAAGACCTATCCCCTAGTACTTCAGTATGTGACTGTATTTGGATATGGGACCTTAAAAGAGATCATTAAGTTAAAAAAAAAAAAGGCTATTAGAGTGGGCTTTAATTCAATCTGAGTTTTCCTTATAGGAAGAGGAGATTAGGACACACAGAGAGACACCAGAGATGCATGCACACATAGGAAAAACCACGTGAGGGCACAGCTTTCTCAGACCATAGAAAGAAAACTCAGGAGAAACTAAATCTTGATTTTGGTCTTACATCACCTTGATCTTGGGCTTTCAGCCTCCAGACTGCCAATCTACAAGAACATAAATTTCTGTTATTTTAGCCACACAATCTGTGCTATATTGCTATAGCAACCCTGGTACTTTTTTTAATGGAAATTCTTGTAAACTAAGGGGAAGGGGAGAGAGAGAAAGACAGAGAGAGAAAGACAGAACATCTGCCTAATTTGGACTCTTAACCATCAAATTAGATGCTAAAGAGTAAATGTTTATATCCTTCCAAAATTCATATATTGAAGTCAAACCCCCAAAGTGATGGTAATACAAGATTAATTCTTTCGGATGTGATTAAGTCATGAGGTTGAGGACTCATGAATGGAATTCCTGTCCTTATAAAAGAGACCCTGGGGAGCTGCCCAGTCCCTTCTCTCAAGCGAGAACTCAACAAAAAGATGGCTGTCTAGACATGCTGAACTACTTGATCTTGGACTACTGAGACTTTGGGAATTGCAAGACTACTCAGACTTTGGGAATTGCAAGAAATAAATTTCTGTTCTTTATAAGCCACCCTGTCTATGGTAGTTTGTTATAGCAGCCTGAATAGTCAAAGACACTAGTATTGTTAATTCTTATATTTAGAAATGGGAAAATAAATTTAATTTCTAATTAGTCCATAGAATGCAATTTAGGTAAGAACATTGACACTGATATAAATAATTCCTAAAGCATATTAGCAAGCACTCAACTTAGAGTGAAAGGCTAATTGGAAATGGCAACAACTCCTATGTTGATTATCTTTATTCCTGATTTAGAAACTCTCTTTTGATTGTTCATCACTTAAATTTCAAGACATTTAAACACTGTTACAGAGTTTCTGAGAAATTTGTAGGAGATAAAATACAAATTATTTAACAAATCAGAGAATTTGAAATGGTTTCTTACTATGCCTCTCTAGATGTTTTTGTAATAACATAAAATATCTTCTAATTTAAGCATCATTGAAAACAAAATGTATAGCACTGTCTTATCTCATTCTGAATTTCTATCGCACTTGAAATCACATTAATTTGATACTTATTTGCATAATCCAGTAATAATATTATTAGTTTTCTTTATATACACATGTATTATTTCTCAACCTTGAAAATTAGCACTCTGGGTATATTCCCAGAAGGGGTATTGCTGAGTCATATGGAAGGTCGATTTTTAGATTTTTTAGGAATCACTACACTATTTTCGACAGAGACTGTACTAGTTTACACCCCCACCAACAGTATAGAAGCATTCCTATTCCCCACATCCTCTCTAGCACTTTTTTTGTTATTGATGATGGTCATCTTGACCAGAGTTATGTGGTATCTCAGTGTGGCTTTGATTTGTATTTCTTTGATGGTTAGTGAGGTTGAGCAATTTTTCATGTATCTAAAATAGGCTTTTAGAAAACCGAGCAAGGATATTGAGCTGGATCAAAGATTGACAAAAAGCCGATAGGGAGGAGAAGAAGACAGTAATGAAAGAGGAGTAGAGCAATTAGACCAGAACGTTGATTGTCAGAATTGGAGATAGACGAAATTCTAAAATATCCTGGTTTCTGGACTTCATCTATATTGCTTATCTTTGTGATGTCTGTTAAAAAGTTTGCCCTTAGTAATGACTCATTTATATTACAGTCACAGACAGGATATCTCCTAGGCTGGCATTATCTTTCAGTTAACCACAGACGATTAGTTTTTATGAAGTGACTCCAAAGTACTGAAAAGAAATCTACTCCAGGTTTCCTAAAATGTTCTAAATAATTTATCAGCAAAATAGTTCCAAAATACAATCATTAAACATTAATTATTGCAACATATCTTCTCTTCAAATATTATTTAAAACAAACTGGAAACCAAGTTTCTGTCAATTTGAGAATCAGTTTATTATATATATTTGTGTGTGTTTGTGTGTACAAAACATAATAGTCGTATGGAAAATATAATTATTTAGCACATATATAGACATTATTTGACCATTTAATAAATAGATATACAAATAAAATTTTATAATATGCAAACATTTATAAAATAGGCTTTCCAAATAAATATTTTATTAACACATCATTATTGGTTTTAGATTAAGCACATTCTTTTCAGCTAGCAACTATGATATTTTATTTTCGTTTTGTTTATGTACAAATGTTTCATAAATTTATTATGTGCTTGCTACATTGGCTTTGTTTAGAAAGGAAGTCAAAGGAAAGAGAAATTAAAAGCACAAACATCATAATAATGAGTAAAAATAAAAAAATTAATACAAATTGAATACACTTGCTTATCATCTGCTACATAACTTTCCTAATATTCATCAGACGTGTGT
Source organism: Carlito syrichta (assembly GCF_000164805.1). Taxonomy (NCBI): domain Eukaryota; kingdom Metazoa; phylum Chordata; class Mammalia; order Primates; family Tarsiidae; genus Carlito; species Carlito syrichta. Next base: position 1,200,014 of record NW_007253824.1, on the reverse strand, counting down.
GAAACCATGCACATTTTATGTGCACAATAAAAAATGATGTTCTTGTAGTTTCACAGAGGCATTTAAGAAAGAAAAAAATCTTTATAAGAAAGTGAAAAATAATTAATGAGAGAGAGATAATCTCACTTCTACACATTTTAAAATACTCAGTTTAAACATGCACATAGAAATGTGATCTTCTAACAACTAATAAAAAGTCTTTGTCACCGGAATATTGTCAAATAGTAAAATAGAGCCAACGAATAAAGGATTTAAGAAAATATCACATTTACTGTTTTAATCAAACTCCGTGGAGTGTATGGATTTGTTTAGTATCTCCGAGATTACTAAAGCTGTTGAGAGGATAAGCAAAACACGTTTTTCGGTTAGTATTAATTGAGAGGAACTGGGGTTTCACATTAGGATTGAAAATCAGAATCATGGCTGTTCTACTTACAGATTAATAAGAACAAAACAAAGAATAATGAATAATAACATAGACCAATGTTGATGGAAGAGAAAGTTTTCATCAACTCAGAGGATATCACAACCTAAGTTTTTCTGGTAGATTATAGTTAAGAACAATTACAGACATATTGCCAAGTTAAAAGACTAGGGGCCTCTGAAACCTTCCAGTTATAAGTTACTCTGGTTTCTCAGAAAAGCAAACTGACCAGAAAAGTACACAGACTTTTCAACATGCAATGTATATAATTAAGAGTCATACAAAATTGTTTTAAATGAGCCACTGGCAAAACTCCAAGGCAGCCTTGCTTCTAAAGATAACATATGACCACTCTTTCTAATGTGTTGAACCAAACTCTCATCAATACAACGTAAGACACACCAAGAATCAGGCAATCAGTAGACAAAATTCCAGACTTACTAGTAAGAGAGTACAAAGCAAACACTGAGGCAGCAGAAACAAAGGGTAAGTCAATTTCATTAAACAATGAGAAAAGTTTAGAAAGAGTGGGCAATGGAAAACACAAAGAAAATGAAAGAATTAGAAAAATTAGGATAAATACTAAATCAAGATTGCTAGAACTATTGACATGAAAGCAGTTAAATGTTGCATATATATATGAAATTTGACACTGCTATTTTCTCTGAAGTGAACTCTTACTCCACAAAAGCTAATTTTGAAGATACTAAGAAAGGTTCTAGCTTTTTTTTTGCACTTCGTTTACCTTGTAGTGTGTCTTAATCACCTAAGAAATCTAAGTATCTAGTGTGCCTCTGTTCAATGTTTGCTCAATTACTTGTAGGTAGTTAGTGCTTCCTTAAACCTATGCAAAAGGGACCTCTGCCTTGGGTTTCATAATTTAAAATGTTCCGTATATCACAAACTCCAAAAAACATGTATTCACCAAGGACAGTCTCTTATTAGATATCTAGCAGGCAACACTGACACAGTGACTATAGCCCTAACATGCATCTCACATTTAACAGTGTTCAAGGGTCACAAGAAGTTTTCTTCACCTATTTTGTCCTATGTTCTCACAAAAATGATGATCTCATCTATATACTGTGAAGGCTTGTAGTTTGCACCCTGACAGACTTTGAAGGTGAATACTGACTCAAAGCATGAGGAGTATTTTTAGTGGCAGCAGCAATTAGTGAGAAAGAAAAAATAATGAGTGTAATTTTCTTCCACTCAAATAGCATAAATGCAGTATATATTTTTCTAAAGTATTGTAATCTAATAGTAATAAACATAGGTATCTTGAATCTCATTGCTATAATTTGTGGTTGCAGCATTATTCATAAATCAGTCCATCGTGTGTGAAAGAGTTGGAGAATAACGAACATTTGGAATATTCAACAATATAGGATTTTCTGAAATGTTTCTGTATAAGTTTATATGTAAAACACATGAAGCTTGATGTTAGCAATTTATGTTGGAAATTAGAGAGATCATTCAGGGGTAAAATTATAGCTTGACTCTCATAAAAATATTCAGTGATATTTAATTTAAAAATTTAAAAATCAGCTTTATTATATTTTAATATTAATTTAAGGCCAGGCTCGGTGGCTCAGCCTGTAATCCCAGCACTTTGGGAGGCCGAGGTGAGTGAATTGCCTGAGCCCGCAGGTTCGAGACCTGCCTGGGCAACTTGACAAGACCTCATCTCTACAACAAATCAAAAATTAACCGGGCGTGGTAGCGCGCACCTGTAGTTCCAGCTACTCGGAAGGCTGAGGTGGAAGGATCGCCAGAGCCCAGCAGGTCGAGGCTGCAGTGGCTGAGAGCGGTCATTGCACTGCAATATGGGTGACAGAGTGGGACTCCAACTCAAAAAATAAAATAAAATAAATATATATTAATTTAACTATTGTATACAAATATTTTTATTAAAACCTACATGTTTTAAAAAAATAAGTATTTTATTTCACTTACACTTGGAAAAAAATAAACTATGTATACCTCTAATACAATTATAGCTTAATTAGATTATTGTTCTAATAGAACAATACTTATATAAAAATAACTTTGCTCTTAACCTCATTAGTACTTATGCTGAATGGACAGCAAGGAAAATATAATTACAGTAAATATAAAATGATTTATAAATGATATTCTTCAGCACAATGTTGGCTTATCAACAGAACGCCTGACATGAGTGATAATATTAAATTTCAGTAAGTTTTGATAGTTAGCTAAGTAGTAGTAATATACATATAATCACTTTACATACATTTTAAAATAGTACACTATGAAGATTCATTTATCAAGATAGGAGGGCAGGCATATTTTATTTAACTGTTGCTTAGCTTGATTTACAACTTTAGAATTTTGGCATGTGGTATAGGTAATTCCATTTATATTCCTAAGATCAGTCCCATGAATGTTAGGTAAAAATTATATATGAAGTTGAATTGTTTTAAATTATATAAATTTTTTTAATTTAAATGTAGAAAACATTGTTCAATTAACATATTTACATTAACTCAGCAGTAAATGATTTTGTTTTAAGTATGAGACATTTTGTTTTAAAATGAAAACGTTTGTGTTTTTTTCTTTTAAAGGCTTAGTGAAATTATATGAGATCAGTTTTATTTTCCAAATTACAGAGACAGATGCATTTTTCAAAGTAAAATCAGTCCAGAAAATACTGTAAGGAGCCAGGCTCGGTGGCTCAGCCTGTAATCCCACGCCTTTGGGAGGATGAGGTGAGTGGATTGCCTGAGCCCACAGGTTCGAGACTCGCTTGGGTAACTTGGCTAGACCTCATCTCTACAATAAATCAAAAAATCAGCCGGGCATGGTAGCGAGCGCTGTAGTTCCGGCTACTTGGAAGGCAGAGGCGGAAGGATCCCCGGAGCCCAGCAGGTTGAGGCTGTGGTGGCCGGGAGCGGCCACTGCCCTCCAGCCTGGGCGACAGAGTGAGACTCCAACTCAAAAAAAAAAAAAAAAGAAAAGAAAAAAGAAGAAGAAAAAAAAGAAAATACCGTAGGTAAAGATGTATAATGAATTTCTTTTTTAGCATCTCCTTTGTCTTTCTGCAGTATATCTGATAAGAACAGTGTATTAGCTTGTTTACTTGCCAGTAAAAATACGGCAAATTTTAATGCAATGAACGTCAAAACATCATGCATGTTTGTATAGTTGCAAATGGAAAATCCTGTTTCAATACATTGTTTCGTCTATATGAAACTCAGCATTCTATTCAGTCCTACAAGGATTCAAGACTAATGTAGAAGGTATTCCTTATATTCAAGAGTCATTTTAAATAAGGAAGGATTACAGTCAGTGCTTGAATCATACTTACAATTTCTAAATAAGTACGACATGTAACTGGAATTGGTGATGGCATCCTACCCCTCCCATGATCAGTAGTTACCAAAGAATTTTGAGGAAAATGAAATAAATTCCTCATTTTATATCCCTCTAAGATACATCATAATTTGTAAAAAGAGATTTATAAATTGTATAATAGGTTATGTGTAATTTCTGTTTGTTTTTATAAATTGAGAATTGTACCATTGAAAGTAATAGACTTACTCTGAAATATTAAGTAGGCTTTTTATTTAAAAATAATGCTCTCTACTACCTTAGGTTAACTAAACAGCATGATTTTTTATTTCATTTTCTGTTGTTATTACTTAACTCAAGAGTATTCTATTTATTATCTTACCAAATGTAATATCCAATTGAAGAAAATTATGTCCTGTGCTACATTTATCCTCTTTCAGTGCATACAAAAATAAAGCAATTCTAATTTCTTTGCATACCCAAAGTGATCAGGGATGGCTGATGATTGTATGTTACACAAGTGCTGGAAGACCAATAAGTTATTTCAAGAGAATACAGAACCAGATTTTTTTCAACTCATAAATTCTGCAAATGGAAAATTAAAAAAAACACTCAGTGTGAATCACCTATTTTATTACTTAACTCAAGAGTAGTTAACTACTCTTGAGTTAAGTAATAAAATACAATTCACCTATGAATTGTAGCAAATAATTATGGCATTTTAAGATTCCAGTTCTACATGTGCCAAGATATAGACATTAGGATACCAATTCCTATCTAATGAGCTTAGTTTTATCTCCAAACACTTAGAAGTAAGAATTTAACTAATTTTTATTCATGTTTGCAAATTATGAGAATATGAACAATCTGAAGTTTGTAATTATTGCTGCATATTACTGACTATAAAATTTTCTCTTTGTAATAATAGCAATTCATAATGAACTGTATTTCATGGGGATTATACGTTCTCTGTGTTGGGATGATTCAGTCTCTACAAAAAAATAATTTGCCATCTATACTCTTAATTTTAAATGTTTCGACTTGCTGCTAATTTAAGTTGAATAAGAAGGGTAGAGCAAGAGATATAGTCACCTTTAAAGTTTCAAAACAGGCAAACCATAGTCCTTTTTGACAAAAGAATTTGGTAAAGGAAGATAGCAAACAACAAAAACATGAACATGGTAAGTGATAGGAAAAATACTATCATTCTCTTAAATGAGACCCAAACTTTACCTGTACAATAGCCATTTGTATACCTAACCTGAATTGTACCATACATCTTTAAAATAAATTTTTAAAATTTTTCTTGATTTTAGAAATAAAAAGTGTCCTGTAAACATGGGTGGTCTATCCATGTCCATCTCATTAAAAGATGCTCTGTATCATTTGCTCTAGCAAGATCCAGTAAGTTACCAACCATGCAAGTACACCACATTACTATGTTCTCAAGTCTATCTTGATCAGCTACATGCAGAGGAAAGCTAAGGGAGCATATAATTTTCATTTAGAATGGTAACTCTTCCTGTTCAGGGAGGAAATGCCATTTACAACAGCTGTGCTAGACCCCTAAGTCAAGCACATGCATATTACTATGCATTCCAGGCAATACTTCTAAGAACCATGGGTGCATTTCAAAAATCATCTTCAAGTTCCATTTGGAAAATATACATTTCAATAATTAAGAATATTCTATTTTTCCTCTCATGTTGTGATGGGAAACTTAAGTCATTGCCTAAAATATTTCTAATTTCAAGCTGTTGAATTAATGAAGGGTACGGCCAACATCTGTTAATGTTTGTGGTGGTGGTTGTCATTGTGTATGTCTTTGAATTTGTAATTAATATTTATATGTATCATCTCACTGTTTGCTAAATATTCTTCTAAGTCTTTCAAGCTTCATGGGCAATAGATGATTCCCTCCCCACCTCCATTACATTGCTATATATCAAAAAGGCAGCTATAAGATATAGTGAGGACAGACGGGCTCGGTGGTTCAGCCTGTAATCCCGCGCCTTTGGGAGGCTGAGGTGAGTGGATTGGCTGAGCCCGCGGGTTCAAGACCCGCCTGGGCAGCGAGACCTCATCTCTACAATAAATCAAAAAATCAGCCGGGCGTGGTAGTGCATATCTGTAATTCCGGCTACTCGGAAGGCTGAGGTGGAAGGATCGCCGGAGCCCAGAAGGTCGAGGCTGCGGTGGCCGGGAGAGGCCACTGCACTCCAGTCGGCGACGGAGTGAGATTGCTGCTCAAAAAAAAAAAAGAAAGATATAGTGAGGACTTCATAAATACTAAATGTTACTAAATGGAAACATACGTAGTTATTTGTAAGGGTATGCTGCTATGGTTTGAATGTTTGTCTTCTCCAAATCTCATGTTGAAATTTTACTGCCATTTAACAATATTAAGAGGTGGGACATTTAAGAGGTGATTAGGTCATGAAGGCTCCATCTTTGTGAATTGTGCCACTTTGTAAGGGTAAGTTTGGCCCCCTCAGACCCTCTCTAGGTCTCTCACCTTCTGCCATGTGATGGTGCAACAAGAAAGCCCTTTCAGGCACCTCAATATAGAACTTCCCAGCTTCCAGAACCGTGAGCCAGTGTAATCATATTTATTATAAACTATTCAACCTTAGACATTCTATGACAGCTACACAAAACAAGCTAAGATGCATGGGTATAAATCAAAGTCTTGTTCTGTTATTTGCTTGTTCTCAAACCACAAATTTCACCTCACAATTATACTTTAATATTAGAGAGGAATAGTGTACTTCGCATATTCAACATGAATGAAAGCATTTTCCCTCAAGGACAAAAGAAATTTCTTCTCTGTTTCTATTTCTTCTCTGATTCTTTTATTTGCATATTTAGATTTTCCACATTTACTAATTGCACGTATTAGGAATTACCACAATTCTTTAGTTGGTAACAAAATTCCCACTTCAGAACTATAGCCATTTGGAAATGAAAAAATTTTAAAAATTATATTGCGAGACCTCATTTCTACAATAAATCAAAAATTATCCAGATGTGGTACTGTGGAACTGTAATTCTGGCTACTTTGAAGGCTGAGATTGAAGGATCACTGGAGCTTGGTAGGTTGGCCCTGGGTGGCAGTGAGTGTGCTACCGCATTCAACCTGGGTGACAGAGTGAGAATACAACTCAAAAAAAAAGTTTATATTGATACCAAGTACATATAACATAATACAGCAAGGAAATGTATGACTTAAGTCTCTCTCATCAGCATAATTCCAGAATCCAGAATATTGCAATCATGATGATGGTAATAACAGTGGTGGGGTGTGTGTGTTGGGTGACAGTCTTCTGCCTCCAGGATAAATGTTTCCAATTGTTTTGGAAAATATTCTTTTATTTGATTCTAATGAGGTTTACAATTTTGGGATGCTGAACCTGAGATCTCAGTAGCAAAGGTTTTGCTTGTGTTCTTAAGTTATTAAGTATTAATAAGATTCTTGTTTTTTTGAGGTTTTGTTGAGATACACCTTGGACCAGAAAAAAAAAGCATGTATATGCATGCACTTGATTGTAAAAAAAAAAAAAAAAAATCAAAATATCACAGATTTCATTAAATTCATACATTACTTTCTCTATTGGGCTCATGTAATTCCATTAATCTAAGACCTCACTTGACTAATTATTTATTAGTTATAATTAAACAGAATAACCTCTAATACTGTCTACTTTGGGATAAAAAGGAGGAAGTATTCTGAAACAGGAAACAAAAGGTTTTATCACAAGTCATTTTAAAAATGAAAAAAGAATAGAATTTAATAGTTTCATTTAGACAAAAATAACTAACCATATATTTAACTTAAAAAATCAAACAAGTTTATTTTAGTGCCTGGAACCTGGACTATTTTTTGAAATGATTATTTTAAATGGTGAATTATCTATTATAAAGCTCTTCCAAGCCTAAGTATTATTTTACTGTTTGAGTAGTCAAGATTATATTGAAGGTTTATGAGGGAAAAAAAGGTATTGAGGTTGGCTCTGGCTTCATTTCTTAATCAATTGAATCATGGTTGGAAATGGAAATTGCAGTATCAGTCAATTTTCAAAAGTTTTTTAATTGCTTGAAAGATGAATGCAAGAATTTCAGAAGTATTAGTTCTTTCATCTGTACGGTGTTAGTTATGACAAAATTATCTACTAATTCTCCTGTGGATAATATAAAAACCAGAGGCTTACATGTCCAATGGAATTTCTTCCTTTGTGAAAAAATAAAACCTCTTCCAAAGCAAACGATTTCTCTTTGGAAGAAACAAACAGATACAACGACTTCAGGGATTTGTCAAAAGACAACTAGGGAAAAATACAAAAGAAACCAAAACTATCACACTTTTTCGATGACTAGAACCTCACTACTACTGTTGGGAGCCAGCCATGGAGGCCCACTGAGCGTTAGGAAACAGGAAGGGCCGTTGACCCCGAGACCACTAGGATGCGTTCGGGAGCTATTTGACCCCATTTCCTCCCCCTTTCTACTCAGCACTAACCAGATTAAGCTCCTGTGAGCTCAAAACATAAAACTCTGAGACCAGGATGAACACAAGCTAACTTTAGAAGCTCATTGCTTCCGTTCTTCTGCAAACTGCAATTTTGGCTTTCACACAACTTATAAGTCAAACTCGTGTCACATCTAAGAGCCTTAGTATTGGTCACAGGCTTCTGAGTCATGATCTTAGGATTTATCAAAGGTGTAAATTGTGGAATATAGTTTTAGAAGACAGCGATTTTGTTGAAAGAATGTGGTTGGGTTACTTGCAGGTAGCCCACTGTGAACTTTGAACTGGGCCACATTCCAAACATTCTGGGATGGGCCACTTTTGTTTGTAAAGTAAATACTTAAACTTCTATAGAATTGTTTAACTTGACATAAATCAATCAGTTTAGGATGAAAAAGGTTTATAGAATATGTCAGTCACGGATTAGGTTATCCTTTGTTATGGAATTTTAGGATTATCATATGAAAAGGGTTTAAAGGCAATCATTGATAGAGTTTTCATGGATTAAGGTTTCTGGTGGGTGGGGGACGCCCCTCCCACATCTGACTTTGTGTATAAAAGACCCGTTGTAATTTCCAATAACACCCACATCGCTTCTGCACTAGACTGGAATCCAGTCTCTTTCTCTCTCTCTCTCTCTCTTTCTCTCTTCTTCCCAATTGCCGACGCCGTCTCCACTTTGGGGTACCCTGAACCCAGCTGGAGCTGGTCTCCGGCACGCTCCTTTATATGGTGAGGATCATATTTTAGTTTTATAAAACATTTGTTTTCTGGTAACAAATTACCACAAGTCCCTGGCTTAAAACAATAGAAGTTTATTCTCTCACTGTTCAGGAGGCCAAGAGTCTGGAATCAGGGTTGTTTTCTTCTTGTGCATTTGAGGGAAAATCTGTTCCATGCCTCTTCCTTAGTATCTGAGCATTTCCAGGTATCCTTAGCATTCTCTGAGTGGTTGATGCATCACTCCCATTTCTGCCTCCGTCTTCACATTAACATCTTCTCCAAATGTCACTTTGTCTTCTTTTTGTCTGTTACAGGGAAACTCGACAGTAGAACCCAGCTGAGTCTCAGACAACCTCATCTCCAGATCACCAACAACAAGCAGGTAGAGAACCAAAAATAAAGCACAATCCCATTCACAATGGCAACAAACAAATGAAATACTTCATCATCTTCCTAGCCAGAGAAGTGAAAGAGCTTTACAATGAAAACTACAAAACACTGCTCAAAGAAATCCAAGAAGACACAAACAAAGGGAAAAATATTCCATACTCATGGATAGGAAGAAGCAACAGTGTTAAGATGTCCATCCTACCCAAGGCAATCTACAGATTCAATGCAATACCCATTAAGTTACCAACATCATTCTTCTCAGACCTGAAAACTTCAGTACTGAAATTCAGAAGAAAATATAAATGACCACGAATAGCCAAATCAATCCTCAGCAAAAGAAACAAAGCAGAAGTTATCACAGTTCCAGACGATAAACATTACTAGAAGGCTACAATAATCAAAACAGCATGGCATTGTTACAAGAGCAGGCATATAGAATAATGGAACAGGATAGAGATTCCAGAAGCAAAACCTCAATTTCTCAACCAACTCATCTTCAACAAAGACTCCACCAACAACCACTGGGGAAAGGAGAACCTATTCAGTAAATGGTGCTGGGAAAACTGACTGACCACATGTGAAAAATGGAAACAGGATCCCTACCTATCTCTATACACAAAAGTCAACTCCAAATGAATTAAAGACTAAACATAAAACCTCAAACGTTAAGAATCTTAGAAAATGCAGGGAACATCCATGCAGAAATCAGAATAGGCAACCAATTCCTGATCAAAACCACAAGTGCCCATGCCATAAGAGATATGATACACAAATAGGACCTCATCAAACTGAAAAGCTTCTGTAAAAGAAGAAAGCTTCATCAAAAGAGTGGGTGCCACCCCACAGAATGGGAAAAATAGTTGCCAACTGTATATCTGACAAAGGCCTAACATCCAGGATCTACAAGAAACTCAAACCTGCCAAAAGAAAAAAAAAATCCAAACTAAAAAGTGGGCAAAAGACATGAATAGACACTTCTCAAAAGATAGATCGGCAGCCAACAGACATATGAAAGTGTGCTCTGCCTCACTAATCATCAGAGAAATGCAAATCAAGCTACATTGAGATAGCACCTAACTCCAGTAAGAATGGCCATCAATAATAAAACAAAAAACAACAGATGCTGATGAGGACGCAGAGAAAAGGAAACACTTCTACACTGTTGGTGGGAATGCAAACTTGTGTGACTTTTATGGAAAGCGGTGGAAATGCAAACTTGTGTGATTTTTATGGAAAGCAGTGTGGTGACTTATAAAAGAACTAGAAATTGGTCTTCCATGACCCAGCAATCCCCCTACTGGGAATATACCCAGAGGAACTTACATCATTCTACAAAAAAGATACCTGCACATGCAAATTTATTGCAGCACTATTCACAATAGCAAAAATATGGAACCAACCTTGCAGCCCCATTAAAACTGGACTGGATTTTTTAAAATGTGATACATAAACACAATTGAATATTATGCAGCCAAAAAGAAGGACAAACATATGAACTTTGCAGCAAACTAGATAGATTTAGGTTCTATTATACTCAGTGATCTATCACAGAAACAAAGAACTGAGTATCACATATTCTCACCCATAAGACCCTGAACATTTACTGTAACAATAAGAAAAGGATTTTCAGTAGCAGGATACTGCCTGTGGGTAAGGGAACACAACATCAATAAGGGTACCTGATGTCAAACCAGGCTAGGTAGGGACCAAGGAGAGGCCCAAACTTTACCTGTACATGACCACTTGTATACTTAATCCTGAATTACACCCCACATCTTTAAAATAAAAAATAAAATAAAATAACTGATGTTTAAAAAAAGAAAGAGGAGTGGTTAAAGAAAATGTGGTACATACACATGATGGAGTATTACCCAGCCATAAAGAAGAGCAAAATCATGGACTTCACAGCAAATTAGCTGGAGTTGGAGACCATCATTTCTAAGTGTACAATCACAGAAACAAATAACTGAACACTGCATGTTCTCACTCTGTAATACACCCTGAACATTAGTCACATTAGTAAAAGGGAGGGATTGGTGCTGGGGGCACTGCTGGGGGGGGAGGAGAGAGGAAGGAGAGCAGGGGCACATGGCAACACAAAGGGTACCTGGCCCACTACCAGGGGAGTGAGGGCCAGTTATAAGTCCAAACTTCATCTGCATGCAGCCTACTTATTTAGTTCATCTTCACTTGTAGTCCACATCTCTACAATAAGATAAAATTACCACCAAAAATGGCATAAGGGAGAGAGGGATTGCTAGAAGCTCAAACTTCTTCTGCATGCAATTAACTTATATAGTAAATCCTCACATGTACCACACAACTCTAAAATAAATAAATAAATACATAAATAAAAATCACATCAGTGGCAGAACAGGAATAAAGCAAGCAAGTTTGGACAGATTGCAGGAATAAGAAGTCCACTGTCCACCCAGAAGGGCACTCTGAAGTAAATTTTTACATCATCTTTGTCTCACATCAGACCAGACTTGTCAAGTTTTTACATCCTTGGGCGAGATGGCTCTCTGCATATGAGGTTAGCCTTGAAGAAGCTGATAACTGGAATGTGCTCTATGGCTGCATCATCTGAAACTTTACATAAACTTCTTCTATGAAGAGGGTTCTAAGTGGGATATCTTAATGTCTACCACACCAAAAATATGTACAGCTATGCTTATAACAACCTTTTCCACAATGTCTTAAACCTGGGAATAACCTAATGCTGATCCATACTGGAATGGATGAATATAATGCAGAATATTAATGTGATGTTATAGTTTATAGCAGTGAAATGTCACATAGATACATTTGTGCAAGTGAACAGAGATTCATTTAACTAGCATTACTTAGGGAAAAGGCAAAATAATGTATATGATTCCATTGATATGAAATTCAAAAACAAGCAAAACATGTCTATGATACTATAGTAAGGAAAGTGATGCATCTAATAGTCACTTTTCCCCTTAAATAAATTTTTAAAAAGGTCTATCTGAGATGCTGACAGTCACTTTTCCCTTGTCCAAGCTGTACCTTCTTCTTGGTCTCTTAAAAGAATCAAGTACATAAGAATATCACAGCTTGAAGATGGTAAAGAGTGAATATTATATTGTGTTCAGTCTCTTAATTCATCTTGTAAAAACAATACCAGCCACGTCCTTTCCAGTTTTGTGACCCATGTGCTTCCTCATTCGGCTAAAACAATTTTGAGTTGGCTCTCAATCATTCATCTTGTAAAGTGAATGCACTTCATCAACTCTTGGGCACCTGTGCCCAGCTTATATTGCCAATTTGTCTTTGGAGAAACTGTGGATGGCAGATACATCTTTAAAAATAGATATTCATGATTATTTTATATTCAATTTTATTGATTTCTTTCTTTTTGCTATAGCATATGTCATTTGGGGAGAAAACAAAAATTAAAATTCATGAGAAAATATGAAATACATTTTTGAAGTAGTTTTGTTTAATGAAATTTAATACTTGCTTTATTTCAAAACTGCAAATTTAATAAGGTTGATAATCACACATTATCCACCAAATATTTTTTCATTCTATTGAGTGAGATAGATAGCTTAAATTCATTTCAGTAAATCTTAAGCTGGTAGGATTTATGTAGTCTCCAGTTAACATGTTGAAGACCAATTCGTTAAGCTTGGTATTGTGACAATTCAACTGTGAAAACTAAACTATGACAATTGATCTTCAATAGGGAAAGAAATGAATGAAAAGGGGCATATTTTTAATGCTCGAAATCATTCTTCATTTTTGTTGGAGGTATAAATAACAGAAAATTAGTTATGTTACTTAAACATACAAGGAGTAGAAATAAGGATGTCATCTTAATATTTTCCCTAGGTTAAAAATACACTATTAAAACTATTTTGGAAGGAACAAATAAAATGGTATGGAAAAAGAAAGAAAAGTTTATAGCTGTGAAGAATATATATTTTCCCATAAGGAAATGTGCCTTTCACACAGTAATCTGGTTGCCACACTACAATGATTCACCTGATGGTAGGAAATCATTATCTTTTATTCTTCTTCTATCCCTGGAGAATATGCACATTATTGATACCAGTATTGTGTATCTACCCAAATGGAAACAAAAATCTAATTGAAATAACCCAATGCATACAAGTGTGCCTTAATGGGAAATACAATGAAATATTTATTCAGACAAAATGTCCTGTTTCAATTATTTCGGCGAACATTTTAAAAGGACTTTCACCTCCTCATATCTTTATGATTCTCTGACTCTGTAGACAGTGACAGAGTAAAAAGTTTCTTCTCAAACTCTAAAATTGAATATGCCTAATGTGTTTGATATTGTGCATGTGTGTCATATTTTTTGAAAAAAACACTGATCACAAAATACTTACTGTTGTAGTCACTCTAATGCAAAGTTTTGTAAATGAAAGAAACTGATAAAATTGTGAAAGTATGAAAATTGTTCATAATTAAAATGGAAATATATTCTCTGCTTGATACATTATTTATTGTGGAGCAAAATATTTGCAATATAAATTATGCCAATGTAATTTTAAAAGTGGAGCCCAAGGATCACCTGTATTTTTTTATGAATATAAACACAATTGGAAGCACATTCAATCCAACTCTAAAGTCTTTTAAGCACAAAAAATATTCAAAATATTTATTGTTTGGGAGTTAGCATAAGATTTTAAAATTTATTTTCCTTGGATCATTTTTTGCTGCTTTTATGATAAGTCCTATTGAACTATCTTCACTTGAAGTTCTTGACTAATCTCCACTTGAAGTTCTTGACTAAAAGAAACTATGAGCAAAGTAAAAGAAAAATATTCAAATGGGATTAATTTGATACTTAATACAGACTACATAAATTCTGTCTCTCCAACTCCAAGTAGAGTTCTAATAGTGTTGTATTGTAGAGATACTGAGTGAGAAACTATGTGGTATGCCTTTTTTGCCTTTCTCTCTTTTCAGAAAAAACAAAATGACCAGTCCTGTTGAGCAAATTATTATCTGTTTACTCAATAGCTGACTCAGAGAAAAGTGGACGAAAGAAACTTTGAAACCTGGCATTTTGATATTCCATATGTTATATGAAATAAAATAATGCTTTGCCAAAAGAAGTCATAATCATAAAAGCCATCTGTGCAAGCTCACAAATAACATATCTAATAGTGAAAACTTGGGATAATTTCACACTAAAATCAAGAAAAAAACAAAGATATCCATTCTTTTCATCTCTATTCCACATTATATTAGATGTCTTAGCAATTTAGGTGTTTAGATATATTAAACAAGAAAATGAAATAGAATACATACAGATTAGAAAGGAAGCAGTGACTCTATCTCTATTCACAGATGACATAATCTTGCGCATATTATATGTGTGTGTACATATACAGTATATACCATATATATAAAATTCTACAGACTCTACTAAAAAATTAACACCAATAAGTGAATTCAGCAAGATAGTAGGTTTCAATGCAAAAATCTATACTATTTCTATTCACTTTTAATGAGAAATCCAAAAAATAAAGTTATAATTTTATGTTTAATAGCAACAAAAATAATAAAATACATAGGAATAATACAAAAAGTGCAAAACATAATTTCTGCAAACTATTTTTAGAAAGTTATTAATACAAAACATTGTTTAAAAAACCAAAGAAAAATTTAAATAAATTTTAAAAAGTTCTGTGTTCATGGATCCGGAGAGTTAATATTGTTAAGATGGCAATACTCACCACATTGATCTACAGATTTACTACAATCTTTCTTAGAGTCTCAACTTTATAGAAATTTACTAGGTAATCCTGAAAGCCACTTACTAAAAAGCAACAGCAATCAAAACAGTGAGGTACTGGCTAGTATAGGCATATATTACAATGGAATCCAATTAAGAATTTCAAAATAAAGTCATGTGTTCCTGGTCAATTTATTTTGACAAGAGTGCCATGACTATTCAATGAAGGCCCCAAAAAAGTACTTTTAGCAAACATTGTTAGAACTGAATAGGACATTTAAAATTAAGAAATTGGACTCATGATACTAAACAATTAAGATGAATCAAGTACCTAAATGTAAGAGGTTAAACTAGAAAACTCTTAGAAGAAAACATAGAGTTATATCTATATAACCTCTACTTTGATCATGATTTCTTAGTATAAAAAAAGTACAAAGAAAAGGAGAAGAAAAAACAGACAAATTGAGCTTTATCTTAATTAAATGCTTCTATGTTCAAGGGGCACTATCTAGAAAACACAACCCATATAATGCAAGAAAATATTTGTAAACTATACAGCTCATAAGGCATTTTTATCTAGAATGTATTAAAAAAACTGCAACTGGTCAGGATATGTACAGTTTGAGATATGCAGAGGTACTGTGTAAAATGAATTTAGCAGAAAATTGGTGTGGCTTAAATTCCACAAAGGATCTCTCTTCCCCCTCTTCTTCTCTCTCTCTCTCTCTCTCTCTCTCTCTCTCTCTCTCTATCTCTCTCTCAATTTATGTGACACCCCCTCCACCTGTCCCTTTCTCATGCTCAATTTTATCATGTATTCCCTGTATTATTCTAAATCTAAGTATCATTGGAGTATAAAACGTTTCTTTATAAATCAATCCCTAGCCAGGCTCAGTGGCTCTGCCTGTAATCCTGTGACTTTGGGAGGCTGAGGTGAGTG